>NC_034196.2:18637749-18887519 GCF_002021735.2 Oncorhynchus kisutch | reverse complement strand
ATAAGACAGAACAGTTGAAACTGGAGCAGCAAAACGGTCAGGTGGAGTGGGGACAGCAAGGAGTCATCATGTCAGGTAGTCCTGGGGCACGGTCCTAGGGCTCAGGTCAGTTGAAACTGGAGCAGCAGCACGGCCAGGTGGACTGGGGACAGCAAGGAGTCATCATGTCAGGTAGTCCTGGGGCATGGTCCTAGGGCTCAGGTCCTCCGAAAGAGAGAAAGAAAGAGAGAAGGAGAGAATTAGAGAACGCACACTTAGATTCACACAGGACACCGAATAGGACAGGAGAAGTACTCCAGATATAACAAACTGACACTAGCCCCCCGACACATAAACTACTGCAGCATAAATACTGGAGGCTGAGACAGGAGGGGTCAGGAGACACTGTGGCCCCATCCGAGGACACCCCCGGAGAGGGCCAAACAGGAAGGATATAACCCCACCCACTTTGCCAAAGCACAGCCCCCACACCACTAGAGGGATATCTTCAACCACCAACTTACCATCCTGAGACAAGGCTGAGTATAGCCCACAAAGATCTCCGCCACGGCACAACCCAAGGGGGGAGCGCCAACCCAGACAGGATGACCACATCAGTGAATCAACCCACTCAGGTGAGAGAGAGCGTCCCTTCCAGGGACAGCATGAGAGAGCCCCAGTAAGCCAGTGACTCAGCCCCTGTAATAGGGTTAGAGGCAGAGAATCCCAGTGGAAAGAGGGGAACCGGCCAGGCAGAGACAGCAAGGGCGGTTCGTTGCTCCAGAGCCTTTCCGTTCACCTTCCCACTCCTGGGCCAGACTACACTCAATCATATGACCCACTGAAGAGATGAGTCTTCAGTAAAGACTTAAAGGTTGAGACCGAGTTTGCGTCTCTGACATGGGTAGGCAGACCCGTTCCATAAAAATGGAGCTCTATAGGAGAAAGCCCTGCCTCCAGCTGTTTGCTTAGAAATTCTAGGGACAATTAGGAGGCCTGCGTCTTGTGACCGTAGCGTACGTGTAGGTATGTACGGCAGGACCAAATCAGAGAGATAGGTAGGAGCAAGCCCATGTAATGCTTTGTAGGTTAGCAGTAAAACCTTGAAATCAGCCCTTGCTTTGACAGGAAGCCAGTGTAGAGAGGCTAGCACTGGAGTAATATGATAATTTTTTTGGTTCTAGTCAGGATTCTAGCAGCCGTATTTAGCACCAACTGAAGTTTATTTAGTGCTTTATCCGGGTAGCCGGAAAGTAGAGCATTGCAGTAGTCTAACCTAGAAGTGACAAAAGCATGGATGAATTTTTCGGCATAATTTTTGGACAGAAAGTTTCTGATTTTTGCAATGTTACGTAGATGGAAAAAAGCTGTCCTTGAAATGGTCTTGATCTGTTCTTCAAAAGAGAGATCAGGGTCCAGAGTAACGCCGAGGTCCTTCACAGTTTTATTTGAGACGACTGTACAACCATTAAGATTAATTGTCAGATTCAACAGAAGATCTCTTTGTTTCTTGGGACCAAGAACAAGCATCTCTGTTTTGTCCGAGTTTAAAAGTAGAAAGTTTGCAGCCATCCACTTCCTTATGTCTGAAACACATGCTTCTAGCAAGCCCATGCCCTAGCAATCAACAGTATCAACAGCAAAACTTTGGTCTCCCATACCAGGTTTTATCCAAGCCCAGCCCTGCTTATCTATGATATTTGTCACTGCCTATTACTAATGTGCTATCTTGAGAAGGATTGTTGAGAGATCTCCACTTGAAAATAAAATATATTCACTGTTACTATCGAAGTAATTCCAAAGGGTTAACAGAGCAAATGAAATGTGACCATGCAGTACTCTATCATTTATACAGTAGAGAGAATAAAGTAGACGGCACGGGTCAAAATTTTGATTTATGACCCTGTGTCCAAGATGACGTGTACATGTCCAAATATGGGCCTCCGGCCAGGCCATCCTGTTCCTGTGGTCACGTGTTAGAGGGTGTATTATTTTATATCTATATTGCATCCTTTGAAGTTGTCATGCTGATTGATGTCTAGGGACCTGGTTGAACTGGGGGGGTTCAGTGTTTGAACTTTTGAAAGTGTATGGCCCCCCACCCCCAGTTTTATTGCACTTATGGTTGTTATCTGATGAAGCAGGAATGTCCGGGTTATTGGCTGTGGCAGACGCATTATAAATAAAAGTCCAGAACAAGGCATGCGACCCCTGAACAGTAAACAAGATTTTTGAAATAAAGCCCAGAATATTAAACATACAAATATGTCTCCTAGGCCAATTCTCAGGGTGCTCTGCAGCTCATGTCATGAACCCAATGACAAAAGCCTAGAGGATGTTTTGCGTGAGGCTCCAGAATGTTTTAAAGTAGTTTTGGGTACGAGTGAGGGACATGTCTTACATATTCCAACCTGAGGAATCTACGGTTAAGATATTCACAGACAGCTGCCCCAAACCCCTTTATCGGGCAGAACCCAGGAGTTTTCTCCAGCGCTAAGGATGAGAGAATGGCTTAAGATAATACTCGCGCTGTGTCAAATTGAACAGGCCCTGAGTGCCTCAAGTCTACCCGGATATGCGTTGGAAGAACTGGTCTGCGGACGAAGTGATCTGGTGGCCCTAAGAATCGCTTCAATGGCGTATACCCCTGACTCCAGAGGGACAATTTTAGCATGTGAACAATTTGATAGTGCAAATGCGACAAACTGTCAGTTCATATGTATTTTCCAAAGCATGCAAGGATGTAAACTTCTTATACCAGTGTTCAGTTTTAAATGGTGTGATTATCATATTTTCCGAACACTGATGAATAAGCTGGACAGTCTTTTCGAAAATCGTGAACAATTACGGCGATGGCCGAGGTTATCGTTGAGACATACCCAGGACCCACAAGGCCGAAGGAGGATCTTTCCCTGGAGTGAAAACGTCCGGAGCTTCGATGGAGCGGGCAAGCGACTTTGCAATGGTGAATTGGAAACGGATAATGGTCAGGTCTAACCAGCCCCTTTATCTGGAAGAAATAGTAAACATGTTGAATTATAACGTGTGTTAAAATGTATGTACTAAATATTCTGAATGAAATCATTGGTTTTGAAATTGTATCTCACCCTTTAACGAAAGGGGAAGCTGTCTTTTCTCTCACGCCAGGTTCTGTCGCAGAGAAATGTAATGTCTGAAAAAAACATGTATTATTTTTATAGTCTTCCTACAATGGTATGTTATAAAGTTTGTAATAATGTACAACTGCAGGCCTCCAAGGTTTTTACATAAAACACTCGTGATGATTGTTTAAATATTAGTCAATTTGGTAATTAATTCTAACATGTCTTAAAAAAGGTTGTACTATATATTTGGAATTAAATCAATGGTTTTAAAAACAGTATCTCACCCTTTAACGTTGGGAAAATGTATTTTACATCATCACCTGCTCTGTCGCGAAGGAAAAAGGACACAGAAAATCAGGGTGCGTGCGTGAGTGTGCATGTGACGGAGCAGCAGGAGTGTGTGTGCGTTTCAAAATAAAAAGGTGTGTGTGTGTGTGTGTTCAACAGGGGCCCAAGCATGTAGCCCCACTCTATCTGTAGAGAATCGTTTGAAACCAATGTTTGCACTACGGCATGTCCAGATATCTGCCGACCGCCCGGGATTAAACATTGATATCTCTAATCAGCGCCCGGTGCCCCCCACCATGGTTGTAGACAGAATGTCTCTACATCCCCTCCTGTTGTTTGAATTCACCGCCTTTGTTCTCTAAACCAAATATACAGGGTGTTGCATACATGATATCTCCCGAAAAAATGCCACCACGGCCCTGTAAACTCATTCTGTACTTTCGCTAGTTAGGGACAGAATGCGGAGCGAGTCTAGTGGAGCATATATTTGAATTAACACTATGTTAGCACGGCTTTAGCGCAAACCCACAGCCCCGAATATTTAGCTGCCAGGACAGATTAAAAAATATATTCTGAATCCCTCCTAATGGATATTTCTGAAGGCTACTGGACATAAGTGATTGAGAAGCGATCAATTTTCGGCGTAAGGCCAAATAATCACATGCCCAAGAATATTTAAATATTAAATAACGAAAAGTGGGCACTCTGAACGACTTGGATATTTGAACGACTTGGATACTCTGAACGAATGGATATTTCTGGAGGTGAGTAAGTGAAAAATATATTTTAAGTTTTGTTTGAATATTATCGTGATATTATGGTAATATTAAACACAAGTTATTTGTGCACATATTAAGTTAAAGTGTATATATATCGTATAACTGTTAATATTCTCTAACGTTTGTTAGGCTCCCCGACATTTACGCAGCTTTTAAGAGATTTAACAGATCTGGAACACAATGAGTTAGATTCTCAGTCTCAAAACCCCGGCAGCCAATCGCCATCAGCATATTTTCGACGTAAGTCCAAATAATCACATACCCAAGAATATTTAGAAATTAAAAAACAAATAGTGTGTACTATTTTAAAAGCAATTTTTTGTATTTACAGCCGACATACAGCCAAGAAGGATGAAGGCATCGTTATGGACAACTGACACAACGGGTGACTTGGATGCAATTCTCCCGTTCTGCACAAACGTTTTTTCCAGCACACCGCGAACAGAGAATTTAAACGTCCCGACAACTCCGCCGGGAACCTCAACCCAGTCGCTACACATTCCATGTCCCAACAACCAACGCATAACTGTGGCCCAAGTGCATTGCGCAGAATCACCCCGGCTCAAGAAGGGCTACAGGGCTGAAAATGTACGGATTCAAGAACTGGCGCTCTATGGATACGGTATGAGACCATTATACATTTGTTATTAGTTATACATATTTTATTAGTTATACCTCTTTTGATAGAATATGTTAAAACAATGTCAAATAATGTTTTTTCAGACTCCTATGAAACCGGCCCTGTAGAATCGGGAACGCTTGATGAAAAAAGTCTAGAGCCCTCGGTATCCACGATTCGTCAGAACAGCCAGCGCCAAAAAAGCCGAGGTATTTTAACTATGTATTGTTAATATATAGTATTATACCTGAAATGTATTTGACATTTTATGTATCTAACATATTTTTATATTTAATAACCTATTGTTGTATGTATTATTTTCTTTCAGACTCCTCCCCGGCGAAAAACGGCACAGAAGGACACATACAGCTGGGGGATTCCGGCTCTCCGAACATTCCCAATGAAACAACCAAAGCGGAGGATATCCCTGTTTTTAATGACATTTCAGAGGTTGACGACCAGTTATTCTGTGATGCGGCCAACCTTCTTGACCCCGACAATTCTAAGGTGTCAACATCAGGATCTGAAATAGAACAAGCAAGGTTTTTCACAGTCTTTTCCAGGGCTTTGAAATCGAGGAACGTTTTGCTATACAAACGACTGGGGGTTTTAATTGAGAGACAGTACTGAGACGATATGTTATTATGGCATAGAACAATTCCACGCATGTTAAACAGCAAACCGATTTAAAAAAACGCAAATACAGGCGCTAAAATCATATATGTAACACGGATCATTCCAGAAATACCCAAAAACGCACATCCTTAATTATCCAAATGGCAGAACCACAGGAACAAGTTGAGATGGTTGAAAGCCTCTTAGCACAGATACCGCCAGAACTCCTAGAAATGATTAAACGTATGAACGAGGCGGGGGTAACAGACATAATACCGATAGATGAAAGCATAATATCACAGATTCCAGCCGAACTCCTAGAAATGATTAATCGTATGAACGAGTCAGGGACGCCCGATGAAAACCTGTTATCACAGATTCCCGAAGCCCTCATAACCCTAATTAATCGGATGATCGAGAGTCAGACATTTTCGGCACCCGCTACACCAACATCCCAACCATTAACGCCCATGTCCGTAGAGTCTGAAACGCCACATGATGTTTTTGGGGAATTGGAAAATTGTCTAATAAATCTGGAGGGAGATGGTATTGATAGACGTGTCCGGGTTGTGTACCGGAATAAATTCAACAATACAGAGATTCGACAGTTTTTCAATTTCCTATGGGTGAATCAGAATCTTGACTATGCTGTGTTTTACGTAATGATATTGGACAGTCTGACCGATCTGATAGACACGGCAAGAGATTATGGCGAACCACGTGATGTCTTACAGTTGGAAATTTGTAGAGATAGCCTGCATAACACAGTATCTCTTATTTTACCCAATGGCGAAGCAGATCATGAACAATTTATCGCACTGCTAGAACGCTTTGTTCAGTCAAATTTAGCCGTCATAGCAGATCAGACCCTCGAGCTTGTAGTGCAAATAATACGTCAACCCCAGGGTGGTGGTGGGCAGAGAAGGAAGCTTGATACCCTAATGCAGTCAGAAATCATAAGCAATAAAAGGGCCTACCTCATAAACGTTCACAATCCAGGTAATAAGCTATGTTTTGCAATAGGCCTAGCGCATTTACTTAACCCTGGATGTACTGATCTGACGGCATTGCAAAAGGCTAGAGAGATCCAAACGGCCGTGGGTCTCGGTATACAGGATGCTGTGGCTTTCTCTGACATAGTCAAATTTGAAAACTTTCTGAATATCAAGATTGTGGTTTTGTACCACAGTAGAGCTAATGCAGCTCTCTTGAAGTTCCAAAACAACCCCCAACCGCATCCTCAGATTCTGTACTTTTATGTGCAAAATGAACATTACTACGCCGTTACCAACATCACAGCGTTCATAGGGGCACCATATGTGTGTCCATCCTGCCATACCGGCTACACCCGAAAGGGGGGGCCCTCGTGCCGTTATAACTGTTCAGTATGTCAGGATGCAGATTGCCCAATGCAACCCTTAAACTTGACACCCTGTGAGGATTGCCACCGCACATGTCGTTCGACCTACTGTTACGAAAAACACAAAATTGAAACATGGCACCCCAAGGCATGTAAATCTGTAAGCAGTTGTGACATTAACAAGAAATGCCCAAAATGTCATTGCAATTACAACCTTAAAATAGATAGCCCTAAACCGCATGTGTGTGGAATCATACATTGTCCAATCTGTAAAGGGCCTTTGAAAAGCAGAGACACTGAAGTGGTTCAAGAAGTGCCACACGAGTGTTATATTCAGCCCTTGGCTGAAGATGAACATTCAGAGAAATATGTGTTCTATGATTTTGAGACAAATCAGCAATCGGGGGTTCATTTACCTATTTTTGTATCTACCATGACTTTCAAGGGTGAAAAGTGGTCGGCAGAGGGATCCAATTGTGCACTGCTCTTTCTAAAAC
The DNA here is from genome assembly GCF_002021735.2 of Oncorhynchus kisutch. Lineage (NCBI taxonomy): Eukaryota > Metazoa > Chordata > Actinopteri > Salmoniformes > Salmonidae > Oncorhynchus > Oncorhynchus kisutch. Next base: position 18,880,278 of record NC_034196.2, on the reverse strand, counting down.
ACTTTAGAAAACTCCAGTACAGAAACTTCACGTTTATAGCACACAATGCTAGAGCCTACGACTCTTACCTTCTTCTGAACCCCTTGATACAGCAAGGCGTGGCACCCAGTGTCATAGCTCAAGGTAGTAAAATCTTGTGTTTTGTAGACCCAGCCTTCAACCAGAGATACATTGACAGTTTAAGCTTCTTACACATGAGATGGTTCCCCCACTTCTTCACATCTGAGGAGAATCTACATTATGTCGGATCATATCCCAGCCCAGAAATGTACGGGTGTGATCAAATGTCTCCCAAAGAGCGTGACAGATTCATGACGTGGTACGAGACAGTAAGACATGGCACCTTTGATTTCCATAAAGAGATGGAATCATACTGTGACAATGATGTGGTTATACTTCGTGAAGGATGCCTCAGACTCAGAGAAGAGGTAATCAAAGATGCAGGCATTGACCCCTGGAGTTGTACAACTATTGCATCGGCATGCATGAAAACCTATCGTATACACTATCTGCCTACATCCTCTATAGCAATCCCCTCGCCTGACAACTACCGACGCCAATTCAAGTCATACTCTAGTGGGTCCATTCAATGGTTGGAGTATATGGCCCAGGATAAAGACATTTTTATTCAACATGCTTTGAATCGGGGGGAGAAGGCGTTTGGCTCTTACCATGTAGATGGATACACCCAGATTGACGGGGTTGAGACCGTGTATGAGTACAATGGTTGTTTCTTCCACGGTTGTAAATCTTGCTTTGTGCCCCAGGCCATGTGTGTCCTAACCCAAAAGATTTCTGGGGAAATGTACAAAGAGTTTCAAGACAAATTGGATTCTTTGCAGGCTACTTACGGGCTAAAAGTGGAGGTTTTATGGGAGCACGAATGGGCCGCCCTCAAAAAGTCTGATCCTCATGTTCAAGCCTTCCTTTCCAGCTGTGACACACCAGAACCCCTGGAACCACGACAGGCCTTGTATGGAGGCTGCACCAATGCTTTGACCTTGCAGTATGTAGCGCAACCCGACGAGACAATAGAATATGTAGATTTTACATCCCTTTATCCTCATGTAATGAGTTCCTCATGCTATCCTATGGGGCATCCGGAAATTTTTCATTGCGATTTTGACTTACCTCAAAACTATTTTGTTCTGATCAAAGCAACTGTCTACCCTCCTAGGGGTTTGTTTATACCAGTGTTGCCTTACAGGGGCCCTCAAAAAATGTCTTTCCCCTTTGTCGCACCTGCAGTGAAAACAAACAGCAAACCCCATGTGATCACTCAGATCAAGAAAGAGCCCTGACAGGAGTTTGGGTCACAGTTGAATTCTCTAAGGCTTTAGAGATAGGGTATCGTGTGGCCAAAATCTTCGAAGTGTGGAACTTTTCCAAGAAATCAGACACTCTTTTTAAAGAGTACATCAATACTTTCTTGAGATGCAAGCAAATGGCTTCAGGCTATTCTGCATCGGTCACAGATCAAGAGAGCAAAGACAGGTACATTCAAGACTATCACGACAGAGAAGGCATACTTCTTGACCCTGACAGAATAGAGGTCAACAAAACCAAACGAAATGTGTCGAAATTGTACTTACATTTGCTTTGGGGCAAATTATCGCAGAGATGTAATATGCTAACAACGTCGATTATTAAAGACCCTGAAGAATTTTTGGAATTTGTTTTTTCGGACCAATATGAAATTTCACATGTTTCATTCTTGAGTCAAGACATTGCCCTGGTGCAATGGCGACGTAACAAGAAGTGGGTTCTATCCCCGGGTAATGTAAATGTGTTTCTTGCAGCATTTACCACGGCCTATGGCCGACTTGAACTATACACCCTCATGGAGCAGCTTCAGAGGCGGGTTCTTTACCACGACACAGACTCTGTGGTCTATGTAAGCAAACAGGGGGATTGGAGCCCCCCACTCAGCAACTATCTGGGTGGCTTAACGAGTGAACTCAAAGAGGGTGACCATATCACAGAATGGTCCTCCTGTGGTCCCAAAAGCTATGCTTTTAGGACTAAAAAGAATCACGTGGAGTTGTAAGCCAAAGGCGTGACTCAAAACTATGAAGTTGCCCCGCGTGTAAACTTGGAATCAATCACACACTTGGTCGAGGGGTTTGTAAATGACAGGAATAGTGACTTGGAGATTTTGAGCTCCTACAAAAAGATTGTTAGGGATAAAAAGGGCTTCCATCTGAGGAATGCCCCACTTACTAAAAGATTCAGGGTAGTCTATGACAAGAGACTGCTTTTGCCTGACGGGACCACATTGCCCTTTGGCTACTGACTTATGCTACAAGCCACAGTGTGTCATTAAAGCTTAAGATATAATGACTGCTGTAGAAGGTTTTGACCCCCGGTTGCAACTACCATTTTCGGCCTTAATCGCAGGGCTATCTAATAGTGGTAAAACTTGTTTTGTAAAAAGTATTTTTGAGAATTCTGAACATGTTATCTCAAAAGCCTGATAATGTTGTGTGGTGTTATTCTTGTTATCAACCTCCGTATGATGAATTGTTGAAGACAATAAAAATCAAGTTTGTTGAAGGAATACCTGAATCCCTGTCTGATGATGAAATTTGACCTCCTCATAAAAACAATCTGCTGGTTTTGGACGATATGCTATTTGCAGGTAGCGAACATCCCGAAAGTTTACCCAATATACTCATCATAGAAACCTGTCTGTGCTTTACTTGGTGCAGAATGTGTTTCACCAAGGTAAAAATAGCCGCACCACAAGTTTCAATGCCAATTACATGGTTTTGTTCAAAAATCCTAGAGACAAACTACAAATTAACACTCTAGCTCAGCAGATGTACCCGGGAAGGAAATCCTACAAGGACGCTACCAAAGCGCCATTTTCTTATTTAATCGTGGATTTAAAAGCAAATACTCCAGAACACCTGAGGCTACGGACAGGTCTGTTCCCGTGGGAGTGGCCGGCTGCGTACACTCCTAAAAAGTAAGCGCTATGTCTTTGCGTTTAAAAATAAACCTGCCCCTCTTGAGAAGCCTAGTTGGGGCTACATCTAATGAACGGAAGGCCATCATGGGTCACTGTTCTTCAGATCTCATATTATCCCTATGTGAGATTGCTTTGAATCTTCTCAAAGGACGCATTCCACTCACCCTGAGTATAGTAAGTATAGCCGTGCCCTTCATCACCAGCCTTATTGCTGCCAGACAAGGGGGTTGAACACAGAGGGTGATGGCCAATAAAATGTATCTGGTGCCACAACAAGAGTTGGATAGACTTAAAAAACAAGTGCAGGGTCCTGAAAATATCAGACAAACAGCGGAAAATGATTTGGATACGGCCATGAAGGATATTTTGAATCGAAAAGGATTGAACCCCTATAAGGTCCAAAAATACACAAACCTCTTGCAAAGGTATTTGGCCTTGGTGAAACAAGGGGAGAGAGAGACCGGCCATTTAACTATTTCCCTACCGGACCCTTTAAAAGATGACGAGCCTAGCGAGAGCCAAGCCCCTGTAATGCCTGTACCTGCGAGCTTACTGTCTGAAGATAAAATGCCTGTTGAAGATAAAGTTATGCATGACTTGTTAACCCATGTTCCGACACGTAACATGAAAAATGTTAGATACATTATGAACAAGACAAAAGACTCAAATGGGGCCGCTACTTGGAACGACAAAGGAGAGTTTATCCTTCAGGGTTCTGTTGTCAAGGGTTCACATATATATGTATATCTCTATACAGGTATATCTCTCTAGTCACCCCCAAAACCAATTCTTTCTTTGGCCGCCTCTCCTTCCAGTTCTCTGCTGCCAATGACTGGAACGAACTACAAAAATCTCTGAAACTGGAAACACTTATCTCCCTCACTAGCTTTAATCACCAACTGTCAGAGCAGCTCACAGATTACTGCACCTGTACATAGCCCACCTATAATTTAGCCCAAACAACTACCTCTTTCCCAACTGTATTTAATTTTTATTTATTTATTTATTTTGCTCCTTTGCACCCCATTATTTTTTATTTCTACTTTGCTCATTCTTCCATTGCTAAACTACCATTCCAGTATTTTACTTGCTATATTGTATTTACTTTGCCATCATGGCCTTTTTTGCCTTTACCTCCCTTCTCACCTCATTTGCTCACATTGTATATAGACTTGTTTATACTGCATTATTGACTGTATGTTTGTTTTTACTCCATGTGTAACTCTGTGTCGTTTTATCTGTCGAACTGCTTTGCTTTATCTTGGCCAGGTCGCAATTGTAAATGAGAACTTGTTCTCAACTTGCCTACCTGGTTAAATAAAGGTAAAATAAAAAAAATAAAAATAAACATATGCTTGACTTGCTTAAAAGTACCACATCGGCCCACAAGTTTGCTGATGACAGAAGACCTCCAGGGTGGTTTCAGTTTCTTAAGGCCCTGGTCATCCTCAACATTCCCCTCTCGGGTGTACCCAACTATAAGCTTCGTCAACAGATTCACTCTTTAATGCGAGTGTTGCGAAATGCTTGTGCTTCTAGTTCCGACAATGCAGTAGTAATCAATGAGTAATCTAACCTAACAATTCCAAAACTACTACCTTACACACACACGTTTAAAGGGATAAAGAATATGTACATAAAGATATATGAATGAGTGATGGTACAGAACGGCATAGGCAAGATGCAGTAGATGGTAACGAGTACAGTATGAGATGAGTAATGTAGGGTATTTAAACAAATTGGTATAGTTTAAAGTGGCTAGTGATACATGCATTACATAAAGATGCAGTAGATGATATAGAGTACAGTATATACATATGAGATGAGTAATGTAGGCTATGTAAACATTATATTAAGTAGCATTGTTTAAAGTGGCTAGTGATATATTTTACATCAATGTCCATCAATTCCCATTATTAAAGTGGCTGGAGTTGAGTCAGTGTGTTGGCAGCAGCCACTCAATGTTGGCGGTGGCTGTTCAACAGTCTGATGGCCTTGAGATAGAAGCTGTTTTTCAGTCTCTCGGTCCCTGCTTTGATGCAGCTGTACTGACATCACCTTCTGGATGATAGCGGGGTGAACAGGCAGTGGCTCGGGTGGTTGTTGTCCTTGATGATCTTTATGGCCTTCCTGTGTAGGTGTCCTGGAGGGCAGGTAGTTTGCCCCCGGTGATGCGTTGTGCAGACCTCACTACCCTCTGGAGAGCCTTACGGTTGTGGGCGGAGCAGTTGCCATACCAGGCGGTGATACAGCCCGACAGGATGCTCTTGATTGTGCATCTGTAGGAGTTTGTGAGTGCTTTTGGTGACAAGCCGAATTTCTTCAGCCTCCTGAGGTTGAAGAGGCGCTGCTGCGCCTTCTTCACGACGCTGACTGTGTGGTTGGACCAATTAAGTTTGTCCGTGATGTGTACGCCGAGGAATTTAAAACTTACTACCCTCTCCACTACTGTCCCGTCGATGTGGATAGGGGGGTGCTCCCTCTGCTGTTTCTTGAAGTCCACAATCATCTCCTTTGTTTTGTTAATGTTGAGTGTGAGATTATTTTCCTGACACCACACTCCGAGGGCCCTCACCTCCTCCCTGTAGGCCGTCTCGTCGTTGTTGGTAATCAAGCCTACCACTGTAGTGTCGTCCGCAAACTTGATGATTGAGTTGGAGTCGTGCATGGCCGCGCAGTCGTGGGTGAACGGGGAGTACAGGAGAGGGCTCAGAACGCACCCTTGCTTCCCGGGTGGCGCAGTGGTTAAGGGCGCTGTACTGCAGCGCCAGCTGTGCCATCAGAGTCCCTGGGTTCGCGCCCAGGCTCTGTCGTAACCGACTGGGACGTCCGTGGGGCGACGCACAATTGGCCTAGCGTCGCCCGGGTTAGGGAGGGCTTGTTCGGTAGGGGTGTCCTTGTCTCATCGCGCAGTGTGGCGGGCTGGGCGCAGTGTGCGCTAACCAAGGTGGCCAGGTGCACGGTGTTTCCTCCGGCGCATTGGTGCGGCTGGCTTCCGGGTTGGATGTGCGCTGTGTTAAGAAGCAGTGCGGCTTGGTTGGGTTGTGTATCGGAGGACGCATGACTTTCAACCTTCGTCTCTCCCGAGCCCGTACGGGAGTTGTAGCGATGAGACAAGATAGTAGCTACTACAACAATTGGATACCACGAAATTGGAGAGAAAAAGGGGTAAAAAAAAAAGAACGCACCCTTGTGTGGCCCCAGTGTTGAGGATCAGCGGGGTGGAGATGTTACCTACCCTCACCACCTGGGGGCGGCCTGTCAGGAAGTCCAATACCCAGTTGCACAGGGCGGGGTCGAGACCCAGGGCTTGATGACGAGTTTGGGGGGTACTATGGTGTTAAATGCCGAGCTGTAGTCGATGAACAGCATTCTCACATAGGTATTCCTCTTGTCCAGATGGGTTAGGGCAGTGTGCAGTGTGGTTGCGATTGCGTCGTCGGTGGACCTATTTGGGCGGTAAGCAAATTGGAGTGGGTCTACCGTGTCAGGTAGGGTGGAGGTGATATGGTCCTTGACCAGTCTCTCAAAGCACTTCATGATGACGGAAGTGAGTGCTACGGGGCGGTAGTCGTTTAGCTCAGTTACCTTCGCTTTCTTGGGAACAGGGACAATGGTGGCCCTCTTGAAGCATGTGGGAACAGCAGACTGGGAAAAGGATTGATTGAATATGTCCGTAAACACACTAGCCATCTGGTCTGCGCATGCTCTGAGGACGCGGCTGGGGATGCCGTCTGGGCCTGCAGCCTTGCAAGGGTTAACACGTTTAAATGTTTTACTCACGTCGGCTGCAGTGAAGGAGAGTCCGCAGGTTTTGGTTGCGGGCCGTGTCAGTGGTACTGTATTGTCCTCAAAGCGGGCAAAAAAGTGATTTAGTCTGTCTGGGAGCAAGATATCCTGGCTTCAAAGTGCATGCAATGGTCATTCCCTTGAGAATTCACAACTTTTGTCTATCACTTGCAGTTGATGTTGCCTTCTTCTGGCTAGTTCCAACATTGAACCATATCCCACTGGGCCAACCTATACTCCAGCTCATAAGCACTAAGCTGTTGTGGTATCATATAATTAGCGAAAGGGCACGGCTGTCATTGTATAGTCTCTCCCAGTGAAAGTATGGCCCTTCGCCAAAGGTTCTGAATAATCAACTCTGAAAATCTTCAAGGAGCTCTGTCAAATATGTAAAGAGTATGGGCAACCAGCAGGAAGCACCACTGATAAGTAGCCTAGTGGTTAAGAGTTTTGGGCCAGTAACTGAAAAGTTGCTGGTTCGAATCCCTGAGCCGACTACATGAAAAATCTGTTGATGTGCTTTTGACCAAGACATTTAACCCTAATTACTACGGATAAGAGATTCTACTAAAACATAGATGTAAATTTGTATTTGAAAGTTCCTATATTTGCCTTTTCAAATTCAAATACAGCCATTAAACACAGGAACAGCTTCAGATTGTAGAGTAGCCTATACAAATGGAAAAACACTACTCATTTGTTTCAAATATGAATCAATTTCCTGTTGGCTAGCTTTGTTAATGTAAGTCAGACCTTTTCCAAAAGAGACTTTACTTTACCAAGGAACTACTTCCTATAACTACATGGGTCATTCACTTTTAAACACCAGATGAGATAGAGAAGATATAAGTTGCGAAACAAACTTGGCTGGACACAAGGCTGAAGGTTATTGTCCTAGAAGCCTTGAAAGCAACCTTGAAAGAGGTGCAAGCTTGATACAGTGGGAATTAGCATTTTTATTAGAAAATGCCAATAGATTCAGATTCTTATCTATAACTTGTTAAAGGTGACAAAGGGGACACTGGGAACATGACTATTAATCAAATAACATTGATCTCTCGGGTTCCTCTCTCTTTTCAGATAATACTTACCAAAATGTGTTTGTTAGAGCAACCAGGCCAACTTCCTGAGCATTCATGCACATAAAAAATATTGAAAGGTATTGTACCAAGTAATGTTTGGTAATCTCTCATGACACGTACAATAGCTTTAACATTTGGGAAAGGGCTTTACATTCATCCACACAAACATACAGTATTAGTAGTATACATTGTTCTTATTGAGCTATTAGTCTGTCAAGACTGATCTTCTTTATTTACTCTCAAACAAATGCTCTCTCTACAAACTGCCCAAGGATTCAGAGACCAGTTCAACAAAAATATTAATACACTCAAGTGCAAATCAATTAGAAGGAAAAAATTACAAAAGGTTTAAAGGTTCTGTATTGTGTGTCAGAACTCACAGTACTGGAGAGGCGCAATGATTTGTTAAGTTCACAAGGTTCATTGTGGAGGACTTGGAAAATAAATACATTTTTCAAAGTATGTGTAGGTGGAATATTTCAGTGAATATGTGCTACAGCAAACATAATTATGTCTCTGAACCCTCAACAGCAGCTTGCAGTGGTGAGAGAGTCTTGGCATATCAACTCCCCCATTGACCAGTTATCAGTGAATCGAATGCATTCGGAAAGTATTCAGACCCTTTGACTTTTTCCACATTTTGTCAATCACCGTGTTCTTATCGGCAGACTCAACAGCCTTGGTTTCTATAATGACTGCCTCGCCTGGTTCAACTACTTTGCAGACAGAGTTCAGTGTGTCAAATCGGAGGGCCTGTTGTCTGGACCTATCTATGGGGGTGCCACAGGGTTCAATTCTCGGGCTGACTCTTTTCTGTGTATATATCAATGATGCTGCTCTTGCTACAGGTGATTCTTTGATCCACCTCTACGCAGACAACACCATTCTGTTTACATCTGGCCCTTGGACACTGTGTTAACAAACCTCCAAAAGAGCTTTAATGCCATACAACACTCATTCTGTGGCCTCCAACGTCTCTTAAATGCTAGTAAAACTAAATTCATGCTCTTCAAACGATCGCTGCATGCACCCGCCCGCCTGACTAACATCACTACTCTGGACGGTTCTGACTTAGGTATTTATAGTTGTCCAAATATTCTAAGTGTCTGGCTAGACTGTAAATTCTCCTTCCAGACTCATATTAAGCATCTCCAATCCAAAATTAAATCTAGAATCGGCTTCCTATTTCGCAACAAAGCCTCCTTCACTCATGCTGCCAAACATACCCTCGTAAAACTGACCATCCTACCGATCCTTGACTTCGGCGATGTCATTTACAAAATAGCCTCCAAAACTCTACTCAGCTAATTGGATGCAGTCTATCACAGTGCTATCCATTTTGTCACTAAAGCCCAAAATATACTACCCACCACTGCGACCTGTAGGCTCTCGTTGGCTGGTCCTCGCTACATATTTGTCGCCAAACCCACTGACTGCAGGGCATCTGAAAGTCTTTGCTAGGTAAAGCTCCGCCTTATCTCAGCTCACTGGTCACCATAGCAACACCCACCCATAGCACGAGGTCCAGCAGATATATTTCACTGGTCATCCGCAAAGCCAACACCACATTTGACCGTCTTTCCTTCCAGTTTTCTGCTGACAATGACTGGAACGAATTGCAAAAATCACTGAAGTTGGAGAGTTATATCTCAAGTGACGCTCAAGTGTTTTAGTACTATATCTCTTGACACAATGATGAAAATAATCATGGCCTCTAAACCTTCAAGCTGCATACTGGACCCTATTCCAACTAAACTACTGAAAGAGCTGCTTCCTGTGCTTGGCCCTCCTATGTTGAACATAATAAACGGCTCTCTATCCACTGGATGTGTACCAAACTCACTAAAAGTGGCAGTAATAAAGCCTCTCTTGAAAAAGCCAAACCTTGACCCAGAAAATATAAAAAACTATCGGCCAGAATCTTCCATTCCTCTCAAAAATTTTAGAAAAGCAACTCACTGCCTTCCTGAAGACAAACAATGTATACGAAATGCTTCAGTCTGGTTTTAGACCCCATCATAGCACCGAGACTGCACTTGTGAAGGTGGTAAATGACCTTTTAATGGCATCAGACCGAGGCTCTGCATCTGTCCTCGTGCTCCTAGACCTTAGTGCTGCTTTTGATACCATCGATCACCACATTCTTTTGGAGAGATTGGAAACCCAAATTGGTCTACACGGACAAGTTCTGGCCTGGTTTAGATCTTATCTGTCGGAAAGATATCAGTTTGTTTCTGTGAATGGTTTGTCCTCTGACAAATCACCTGTACATTTCGGTGTTCCTCAAGGTTCCGTTTTAGGACCACTTTTGTTTCACTATATATTTTACCTCTTGGGGATGTCATTCAAAAACATAATGTTAACTTTCACTGCTATGCGGATGACACACAGCTGTACATTTCAATGAAACATGTGTTTCAGACATAAGGAAGTGGAAGGCTGCAAACATTCTACTTTTAAACTCGGACAAAACAGATATGCTTGTTCTTGGTCCCAAGAAACAAAGAGATCTTATGTTGAATCTGACAATTAATCTTAATGGTTGTACAGTCGTCTCAAATAAAACTGTGAAGGACCTCGGCGTTACTCTGGACCCTGATCTCTCTTTTGAAGAACAGATCAAGACCATTTCAAGGACAGCTTTTTTCCATCTACGTAACATTGCAAAAATCGGAAACTTTCTGTCCAAAAATTATGCAGAAAAATGTATCCATGCTTTTGTCACTTCTACGTTAGACTACTGCAATGCTCTACTTTCCGGTTACCCGGATAAAGCACTAAATAAACTTCAGTTAGTGCTAAATACGGCTGCTAGAATCCTGACTAGAACCAAAAAATGTGATCATATTACTCCAGTACTAGTCTCCCTACACTGGCTTCCTGTCAAGGCAAGGGCTGATTTCAAGGTTTTACTGCTAACCTACAAAGCATTACATGGGCTTGCTCCTACCCATCTCTCTGATTTGGTCCTGCCGTACATACCTACACGTACGCTACGGTCACAAGACGCAGGCCTCCTAATTGTCCCTAGAATAAGCAAACAGCTGGAGGCAGGGCTTTCTCCTATAGAGCTCCATTTTTATGGAATGGTCTGCCTACCCATGTAAGAGACGCAAACTCGGTCTCAACCTTTAAGTCTTTACTGAAGACTCATCTCTTCAGTGGGTCATATGATTGAGTGTAGACTGGCCCAGGAGTGGGAAGGTGAACAGAAAGGCTGTGGAGCAACGAACCGCCCTTGCTGTCTCTGCCTGGCCGGTTCCCCCTCTTTCCACTGGGATTCTCTGCCTCTAACCCTATTACAGGGGCTGAATCACTGGTTTACTGGGGCTCTTTCATACCGTCCCTAGGAGGGGTGCGTCACTTGAGTGGGTTGAGTCACTGATGTGATCTTCCTGTCTGGGTTGGCGCCCCCCCTTGGGTTGTGCCGTGGCGGAGATCTTTGTGGGCTATACTCGGCCTTGTCTCAGGATGGTAAGTTGGTGGTTGAAGATATCCCTCTAGTGGTGTGGGGGCTGTGCTTTGGAAAAGTGGGTGGGGTTATATCCTGCCTGTTTGGCCCTGTCTCTGGGGGTGTCCTCGGATGGGGCCACAGTGTCTCCTGACCCCTCCTGTCTCAGCCTCCAGTATTTATGCTGCAGTAGTTTATGTGTCCGGGGGCTAGGGTCAGTCTGTTATATCTGGAGTATTTCTCCTGTCCTATTCGGTGTCCTGTGTGAATTTAAGTGTGCTCTCTCTAATTCTCTCTTTCTTTCTCTCTCTCGGAGGACCTGAGCCCTAGGACCATGCCTCAGGACTACCTGACATGATGACTCCTTGCTGTCCCCAGTCGACCTGGCCATGCTGCTGCTCCAGTTTCAACTGTTATGCCTTATTATTATTGGACCATGCTGGTCATTTATGAACATTTGAACATCTTGGCCATGTTCTGTTATAATCTCCACCCGGCACAGCCAGAAGAGGACTGGCCACCCCACATAGCCTGGTTCCTCTCTAGGTTTCTTCCTAGGTTTTGGCCTTTCTAGGGAGTTTTTCCTAGCCACCGTGCTTCTACACCTGCATTGCTTGCTGTATGGTGTTATAGGCTGGGTTTCTGTACAGCACTTTGAGATATCAGCTGATGTACCAAGGGCTATATAAATACATTTGAATTGATATTGAAATTGAATATCTCCCTCTCTAACTTTAAGCATCAGCTGTCAGAGCAATTTACCGATTTGTAAATAACCCATCTAACCAACTACCTACCTCATGCCATTTTGTTTTTGTTTTTCTGCTCTTTTGCACACCAGTATTTCTACTTGCACATCCTCATCTGCACATCTATCACTCCAGTGTTAATTGCAAAAATGTTATTAGTTCGCCACTATGGCCTATTTATTGCCTTACCTCCTTATTTTATTTGCATACACTGTATACAGATTTTTGTATTGTGTTATTGACCGTACGTTTGTTTATCCTATGTGTAACTCTGTGTTGTTTATCTTGGCCAGGTAGGTCGCAGTTGTAAACTTGCCTACCTGGTTAAATAAAGGTGAAATAAAAAATAAAACATCACAGCCTTATTCTAAAATGGATTAAATAGTTTCGCCCCCCTCATCAATCTACACACAATACCCCATAATGACAAAGCAAATGTATAAAATAAACAAAACTGAAATATTACATTTACATAAGTATTCAGACAATTTACTCAGTATTTTGTTGAAACACCTTTGGCAGCGATTACAGCATTGAGACTTCTTGGGTATGATGCTACAAGCTTGGCACACCTATATTTGGGGAGTTTCTCACATTCTTCTCTGCAGATCCTCTCAAGCTCTCAAGCTCTCAAGCCCTGTATATTGTCTCGTTATTGATATTATCGTTATTGATATGTGATATTATCGTTATTGATATGTGACAATTACGATTTGATTTGGATGGGGAGCATTTTTTTCAGGCCTCTCGAGTGATGTACGATCAGGTTCAACTCCAGGCTCTGGACATTTAGAGACGTGTCCCGAAGCCACTCCTGCGTTGCCTTGGTTGTGTGCTTAGGGTCATTGCCCTGTTGGAAGGTAAACCTTCGTCCCAGTCTGAGGTCCTGAGTGCTCTGAAGCAGGTTTTCATCAAGGATCTCTCTGTTCATTGCTCCGTTTATCTTTCCCTTGAACCTGACTAGTCTCCAAGTCCCTCCCTGCCGTTGAAAAACATTCCCACAGCATGACGCGGCCACCTCCATGCTTCAAGCCAAAGAGTTCAATCTTGGTTTCATCAGACCAGAGAATTTTGTTTCTCATGGTCTGAGAGTCGTTTAGGTGCATTTTGGCAAACTCCAAGTAGGCTGTCATGTGCCTTTTCCTGAGTAGTGGCTTCCGTCTAGCCACTCTACCATAAAAGCCTGATTGGTGGAGTGCTGCAGAGATGGTTGTCCTTCTGAAAGGTTCTCCCATCTCCACAGAGGAACTCTGGATTTCTGTCAGCATGACCATCGGGTTCTTGGTCACCTCCCAGAGGTGCGGCCTCCGGGCGGCCAGCTCTAAGAAGAGTCTTTTAAAAAAAGATGTATTTATTTATTTGTTGAATATTCAAAACATACAATATACTCGCAGTGAAGCCGCTCAACAACTACATCATACCAGTCATCCAATAGATTCCCATTCAGAGCGACACACAGAAGCATCCAGGGTCAATGCCCTGCTCAAGGGCATGTTGACCGATCTACCACCAGGCCAAGAAACGTGAACCCGAACCCTCCAAGATCCCCCCACAGTTCCCCAATAGTTGTCACTCAACCATTTGAGACCCCTCCCACAGTCCCCTCAGGAAGAAAAATGTTAAATTAAATTAATTTAATTCCCCCAAGAACCCCCCCAATGCACCAAGAGAATGAAATAAAGAGAAAAAAGGAAAAGACAGAAAACAGCAAACAACAATGCAAAAAATAAATAAACAAAATAAATTTAAAACAAAGGACATCAAGGACAACTGAAATCATAACAGCAATGCCAACTGTATATGTTTGTGTGCATGTATGGCACTATTACATGTATGTGTGTGTTCTTGTATGTGTTTATTTGAATGAGAGTGTGGGTATATGCATGTGTACAAACACCTGCACGGCATCAGCCTCAGGCAAACCGACATTAGTTGTAAAAACACTGCCACTTAGTGTCATTCAAATGTACTTTTTATTATGTTTTATTTAGACTTTTGACTTTTATATTTGACCATCATTCTCCCACACAGCAACTCCAATCATCAAATCAAATGTATTTATATAGCCCTTCTTACATCAGCTGATATCTCAGTGCTGTATAGAAACCCAGCCTAAAACCCCAAACAGCAAGCAATGCAGGTGTAGAAGCCAGGTGGCTCGGAAAAACTCCCTAGAAAGGCCCAAACCTAGGCCCAAACCTAGAGAGTAACCAGGCTATGAGGGGTGGCCAGTCCTCTTCTGGCTGTTCCCGGGTGGAGATTATAACAGAACATGGCCAAGATGTTCAAATGTTCATAAATGACCAGCATAATCAAATAATAATAATAACAGTGGTTGTAGAGGGTGCAACAGGTCAGCACCTCAGGAGTAATTGTCAGTTGGCTTTTCATAGCCGATCATTCAGAGTATCTCTACCGCTCCTGCTGTCTCTAAAGGGTTGAAAACAGCAGGTCTGGGACATGTAGCATGTCTGGTGAACAGGTCAGGGTTCCATAGCCGCAGGCAGAACAGTTGAAACTGGAGTAGCAGCACGGCCAGGTGGACTGGGGACAGCAAGGAGTCATCAGGCCAGGTAGTCCTGAGGCATGGTCCTAGGGCTCAGGTCCTCCGAGAGAAAGAAAGAAAGAAAGAAAGAGAGAATTAGAGAGAGCATACTTAAATTCACACAGGCACCAGAAAAGACAGGAGAAATACTCCAGATATAACAGACAGAACCTGGCCGTGCGACACAAACTACTGCAGCATAAATACTTGAGGCTGTGACAGGAGGGGTCAGGAGACACTGTGGCCCCATCCGATGACACCTTTGGACAGGGCCAAACAGGCAGGATATAACCCCACCCACTTTGCCAAAGCACAGCCCCCACACCACTAGAGAGATATCTTCAACCACCAACTTACCACCCTGAGACAAAGCCGAGTATAGCCCACAAAGATCTCCGCCACGGCACAAACCAATGGGGGGCACCAACCCAGACAGGAAGACCACATCATTGACTCAATCCACTCAAGTGGTGCAACCCTTCTAGGGATGGCATTGAAGAGCACCAGTAAGCCAGTGACTCAGCCCCTGTAATAGGGTTAGAGGCAGAGAATGTCAGTGGAGAGAGAGGAACCAGCCAGGCAGAGACAGCAAGGGCGGTTCGTGCTCCAGTGCCTTTCCGTTCACCTTCACACTCTTGGGCCAGACTACACTCAGTCATAGGACCTAGTGAAGAGATGAGTCTTCAGTAAAGACTTAAAGGTTGAGACCGAGTCCGTGTCTCACATGGGTAGGCAGACCATTCCATAAAAATGGAGCTCAATAGGAGAAAGCCCTGCCTCCAGCTGTTTGCTTAGAGATTCTAGGGACAATTAGGAGGCCTGCGTCTTGTGACCATAGCGTACGTGTAGGTATGTACAGCTGGACCAAATTGGAAAGATAGGTAGGAGCAAGCCCATGTAATGCTTTGTAGGTTCGCAGTAAACCCTTGAAATCAGCCCTTGCCTTAACAGGAAGCCAGTGTAGGGAGGCTAGCACTGAAGTAATATGATCACATTTTTTCGGTTCTCGACAGTATTCTAGCAGCTGTATTTAGCACTAACTGAAGTTTATTTAGTGCTTTATCCAGGTAGCCGGAAAGTAGAGCATTGCGGTAGTCTAATCTAGAAGTAACAAAAGCATGGATTAATTTTTCTGCATCATTTTTGGACAGAACGTTTCTGAATTTTGCAATGTTGGGTAGATAGAAAAAAGCTGCCCTTGAAACAGTCTTAATATCAATATTAATTGTCAGATTCAACAGAAGATCTATTTGTTTCTTGGGACCTAGAACAAGCATCTCTGTTTTGTCCGACTTTAAAAGTAGAACGTTTTCAGCCGTCCACTTCCTTATGTCTGAAACACAGGCTTCCAGCGAGGGCAATTTTGGGGTTTCGCCATGTTTCATCGAAATGTACAGCTGTGTGTCATCCGCATAGCAGTGAAAGTTAACATTATGTTTTTGAATGACATCGCCAAGAGGTAAAATATATAGTGAAAACAATAGTGGTCCTAAAATGGAACCTTGAGGAACACTGACATTTACAGTTGATTTGTCAGAGGACAAACCATCCACAGAGACAAACTGATATCTTTCCGACAGATAAGATCTAAACCAGGCCAGAACTTGTCCGTGTAGACCAATTTTGGTTTCCAATCTCTCCAAAAGAATGTGGTGATTGATGGTATCAAAAGGAGCACTAAGGTCTAGGAGCACCTACAATCCCACTTGTGTCTCCAATTCCACATACAAACCCTCAGCTTCCCTCAGCCCCTCCCATCTATCTCTGCTGGCCACCCACTTCGGGTTTCTACGCAGCACATATCTTTCAACTATGCTGTGATGTTTAACATATACAATTTCAATCTATCTAATTGAATAGAATCCACAGATTGTGAGTTGAAGAAAAATACTTTTACTAAGAGTATTAGTATATTAGTAATGGACTCATCCAGTCTCTCCAGATCCCCTAACAGTACTATTTCTAGCGTCACTTTTAGATCAATGCTATGCATTTTCATCCATTCCTGAACCCGAGACCAGAAACAGGCTACCTGAGGGCAATACCATAATAAATGTTCCATTGATTCTGTATCTTCACAACAAAATATGCAGATCTTCAATGATTTTATGGGCTAAAATATTCAACATTTTGTTGGTGGCAAGAATTCTGTATAATAATTTTAGCTGAAAAGCACGAAGTCTTGAATCTTGCGTTGTTTTATATATCAACTCATACACCCTGTATCATGGAATCGGTACATCAAAAATCTCTTCCCAGCTATTTTGCAATCTGTATGGCACAGTTGTCACATTCCGGTCCTCAAATGAAACTGGTATACTTTCCTATTCATGCTAGTTTTATTCCTAATTAATAATTAAAAATTAAATAATTAATATTCTCAACCTACCCAATTCATATTCATTATATAGATAGGAACGTTTTATTTTGTCTGGTTTAGCGTCCCAGATAAAGAGAAATATTTTTTGCTCATGATTTGAAAAACAAATCATCAGGCGTAGGCAGCACCATAAGTAAGTGAGTAAACTGAGATATGACTAAGGAGTTAATCAGGGCAATTTTCCATAAATGTACAGGTATTACCTCTCCATGGTTGCAGGATCTTGTCTACTTTTACAGGTTTTCTATTGAAATTCCTTGTGGAGAGCCTATTTATATCTTTTGTGATATGAATACCGAGTATGTCTACTTCACCATCAGCCCATTTTATAGGTAAGCTGCAGGGTAATCTAAAAGTTGTATTTTTTATGGATCCAATACGTATTGTTGTACACTTATAATAATTAGGTTTTAGTCCAGAGAGTACAGAAAAGTTATCTAGATCTTCAATGAGACATTGCAGGGATCTAGCCTGCGGACTTAATATAAAACTTGGGTCATTGGCATACATGGACACCTTTGTTTTTAAGCCTTAGATTTCTAATCCTCTAATGTTGTTATTGGATCTGATTTTAATAGCTAGCATTTCGATGGCCATAACGAAAAGATATGGTGGCAGCGGACACCCTTGTTTAACTCCTCTTGACAATTCAAAACTCTCTGAGAAGTAGCCGTTATTTACTATTTTACACCTGAGGTTGCTATACATTATTTTACCCATTTATAAATAAAATTCAGTCTTACTTTATCAAATGCCTTTTTCAAATCTGCTATAAATACCATTCCTGGCTTCTTATATGTTTCATGATGTTTTTCTAGTAGTTTTCGTATAATATCTCCAATGTATTGTCCATGTAAAAAACCTGTCTGATCAGGATGAACAATACCTGGTAAAACCCTTTTAATTCTGAGTGCTATGCATTTTGCTAGTATTTTGCATCACAACATTGAATTGTAAGGGGCCTCCAGTTTTTAGATAGACCGGGTCTTTATATTTGTCATCTGGGTCTTGTTTTAATAATAGAGAAATGAGACCTTCCTTTTGACTACCTGACAGACTAGCATTTCTATAGGAGTAGTTAAAACAATCTAACAATGGAGCTTTTATTTTTTCAAAAGATGCTTGATATACCTCTACCGGTATGACATCAAGTCCTGGGGTTTTTCCAGACTGAAAGGATTTAATAGCCTCACAAAGCTCTTCCTCTGTAATTTGGCCTTCACACTGATCTTTCTGTACATTTGTTAATTTTCCATTTTTTATATTATTTGGACAGAATTCTTTACCATAATCTTCATTCAGTGGGAGAGGATGAGACGGAAAAGAGAACATCTGCCTAAAATAATTCGCTTCCTCTTTTAAAATATCATTCGGAGAATCATAGAAGACTGTCTTCAGTAACGAGTTTCTGAAAATGATGTTTGTTCGAATTTCATTATTGGAGATTCAGGAACAATTTTGTGCATTTTTCTCCATATTCCATCCAGTTTGCTTTACTTTTGTAATAGAATACATTAGATCGATCTTGAATAAGATCCTCAAGTTCATTTTGTTTTTCGTCTAACTTGTTTTGTATCTCTGTAGAATCGTTTTTATTGCTATCTACCTGTACTATTAGTTCATGGATTTCCGGTGTTAGTCTTGTCTCTTTAGCCAGAAACTGCTTTTTATTTTATTTATTATTGATGAATATTGAATTGAATGACCCCTGAAGGTAAATTTAAAGGTATCCCAAACAATAAGGGGATTTGCTGTACCTATATTATACTGGAAAAATTCAGTTATAAATGATTTTCTCTTAGTTAAAAATAAGTTGTCCTCCAGTAAACTTTGATTACATTTCCAATATCCCCGTCCACACTCTAGGACGAGTCTTGGTGGCTCCAAACTTCTTTCATTTAAGAATTATGGAGGCCACTGTGTTCTTGGGGACCTTTCATGCTGCAGACATTTTTGGTACTCTTCCCAAGATCTGTGCATAGACACAATCTACGGACAATTCCTTTGACCTCTTGGCTTGGTTTTTGCTGTGACATGCACTGTCAACTGTGGAACATGAGTGTGCCTTTCCAAATCATGTCAAATCAATTGAATGTATCACTGGTGGACTCCAATCAAGTTGTAGTTACATCTCAAGGATGATAAATGGAAACACAGTGCACCAGAGCTCAATTTAGAGTCTCATAGAAAAGGGTCTAAATAGTTACAGTTGAAGTCAGAAGGTTACAAACACTTAGGTTGGAGTCATTGAAACTTGTTTACAGGCAGATTATTTCACTTATAATTCACTGTATCACAAATCCAGTGGGTCAGAAGTTTACATACACTAAGTTGACTGTGCATTTAAACAGCTTGGAAAATACCAGAAACTTATGTCATGGATTTAAAAGCTTCTGATAGGCTAATTGACATAATTTGAGTCAATTCGAGGTGTACCTGTGGATGTATTTCAAGACCTACCTTCAAACTCAGTGCCTCTTTGCTTGACATCATGGGAAAGAAATCAGCCAAGACCTCAGGAAAAAATATTGTAGACCTCCACAAGTCTGGGTCATCCTAGGGAGCAATTTCCAAATGCCTGAAGGTACCATATTCATCTGTACATAAAATAGCACGCAAGTATTAACACCATGGGACCACAGAACTGTCATACCATTCAGGAAGGAGACGTGTTCTGTCTCCTAGAGATGAACGTACTTTGATACTAAACGTGCAATCAATTCCAGAACAACAGCAAAGGACCTTGTGAAGATGCTGGAGGAAACAGGTACAAAAGTATCTATATCCACAGTAAAACGAGTCCTATATCAACATAACCTGAAAGGCCGCTCAGCAAGGAAGAAGCCACTGCTCCAAAACCGCCATAAAAAAGCCAGACTACGGTTTGAAACTGCACATGGGGACAAAGATCATACTATTTGGAGAAATGTCCGATGGTCTGATGAAACTAAAATGGAACTGTTTGGCCATAATGACCATCATTATGAAAAAAGGGGGAAGCTTGCAAGCTGAACAACACATCCCAACTGTGAAGCATGGGAATGGCAGCATCATGTTGTGGGGGTGCTTTGCTGCAGGAGGGACTGATACACTTCACAAAATAGATGGCATAATTAGGTAGGAAAATTATGTAGATATATTGAAGCAACATTTCAAAACATCAGTCATGAAGTTAAAGCTTGATCGCAAATGGGTCTTCCAAGTGGACAATGACCCCAAGCATACTTCCAAAGTTGTGGCAAAATGGCTTAAGGACAACAAAGTCAAGGTATTGGAGTGGCCATCACAAAGCCCTGACCTCAATCCTATATTAAATTTGTGGGCAGAACTGAAAGTGTGTGAGAGTGTGACAGGTTAAAGGAAATAGTCATAGCCTGTTATACATTAAAAAGTATTAGTAAGTTCATAGTATGTGAGGATCTTAAAACATCTAAGGTTAAAAAGATGCATTCAGTATCAGTTGATAGAGATTGATAACATTCATATAATTGTGTTAAAGTTCAAATCTGTCAAAGGTTACGAATTGTGAGAGTAATGTGTAAATGTTATATTGATTACTTGATTTTGTAGTGCCTAAAAGTGTTAATCTGTGATCTACGAAATGCTCTTAATCTATGAGCCGGAGATCGATTGCTCTGGTCTCCACCCATATTCCTGGGGAAATCGCGGTCTTTTTCTCATTGAACTAAACGTTGAATTGAGAATACAACACCGTATCACTGTCGTGATTTTTTCTCCCCTGTTTTCAGGTACTTTATTGATGATAAAAATAGTAATTTAAATGTTATAACTCGCTAACATGTCAAGAGTGTTTAAGGTGTGTTTTAGTAACGTCTTGAGGAAGTTAGAGTTAAGTTTGAAGAGAGTAATATTAGCCCTGCTCGGTTGAAGTGAAGAATAGCATCGTACTGAGAGTAGCTGCCATTTTATGTCGATTTTGAATGAACATGCGTGTTGTTAATAAGATATTTTGCTGTGTTATTTGTATAATGGGTTTTCTGTTGTTTTGTAATGTGTTACATTTGTGAAATGATTAAAAAACGTTGAATTGAGAATACAACACCGTATCACTGTCGTGATTATTTCTCCCCTGTTTTCAGGGGCGTAACAAGAGCAAGGAGGCCTACAAACCTGACTCAGTTACACCAGCTCTGGCAGGAGGAATGGGCCAAAATTCACCCAACTTATTGTGGGAAGCTTGTGGAAGGCTACCCAAAACGTTTGACCCAAGTTAAACAATTTAAAGGCAATGCTACCAAATACCAATGGAGTGTACAGTGCCTTGCGAAAGTATTCGGCCCCCTTGAACTTTGCGACCTTTTGCCACATTTCAGGCTTCAAACATAAAGATATAAAACTGTATTTTTTTGTGAAGAATCAACAACAAGTGGGACACAATCATGAAGTGGAACGACATTTATTGGATATTTCAAACTTTTTTAACAAATCAAAAACTGAAAAATTGGGCGTGCAAAATTATTCAGCCCCTTTACTTTCAGTGCAGCAAACTCTCTCCAAAAGTTCAGTGAGGATCTCTGAATGATCCAATGTTGACCTAAATGACTAATGATGATAAATACAATCCACCTGTGTGTAATCAAGTCTCCGTATAAATGCACCTGCACTGTGATAGTCTCAGAGGTCCGTTAAAAGCGCAGAGAGCATCATGAAGAACAAGGAACACACCAGGCAGGTCCGAGATACTGTTGTGAAGAAGTTTAAAGCCGGATTTGGATACAAAAAGATTTCCCAAGCTTTAAACATCCCAAGGAGCACTGTGCAAGCGATAATATTGAAATGGAAGGAGTATCAGACCACTGCAAATCTACCAAGACCTGGCCGTCCCTCTAAACTTTCAGCTCATACAAGGAGAAGACTGATCAGAGATGCAGCCAAGAGGCCCATGATCACTCTGGATGAACTGCAGAGATCTACAGCTGAGGTGGGAGACTCTGTCCATAGGACAACAATCAGTCGTATATTGCACAAATCTGGCCTTTATGGAAGAGTGGCAAGAAGAAAGCCATTTCTTAAAGATATCCATAAAAAGTGTTGTTTAAAGTTTGCCACAAGCCACCTGGGAGACACACCAAACATGTGGAAGAAGGTGCTCTGGTCAGATGAAACTTTTTGGCAACAATGCAAAACGTTATGTTTGGCGTAAAAGCAACACAGCTCATCACCCTGAACACACATCATCCCCACTGTCAAATATGGTGGTGGCAGCATCATGGTTTGGGCCTGCTTTTCTTCAGCAGGGACAGGGAAGATGGTTAAAATTGATGGGAAGATGGATGGAGCCAATTACAGGACCATTCTGGAAGAAAACCTGATGGAGTCTGCAAAAGACCTGAGACTGGGACGGCGATTTGTCTTCCAACAAGACAATGATCCAAAACATAAAGCAAAATCTACAATGGAATGGTTCAAAAATAAACATATCCAGGTGTTAGAATGGCCAAGTCAAAGTCCAGACCTGAATCCAATCGAGAATCTGTGGAAAGAACTGAAAACTGCTGTTCACAAATGCTCTCCATCCAACCTCACTGAGCTCGAGCTGTTTTGCAAAGAGGAATGGGAAAAAATATCAGTCTCTCGATGTGCAAAACTGATAGAGACATACCCCAAGCGACTTACAGCTGTAATCGCAGCAAAAGGTGGCGCTACAAAGTATTAACTTAAGGGGGCTGAATAATTTTGCACGCCCAATTTTTCAGTTTTTGATTTGTTAAAAAAGTTTGAAATATCCAATAAATGTCGTTCCACTTCATGATTGTGTCCCACTTGTTGTTGATTCTTCACAAAAAAAACTGTTTTATATCTTTATGTTTGAAGCCTGAAATGTGACAAAAGGTCGCAAAGTTCAAGGGGGCCGAATACTTTATCAAGGCACTGTATGTGAACTTCTCACCCACTGGGAATACGATGAAAGAAATAAAAGCTGAAGAAAATCATTCTCTCTACTATTATTTTAAGATTTCACATACTTAAAATAAAGTGGTGATCCTAACTGACCTAAGACAGGAAAGTTTTACTCAGATTAAATGTCAGGAATTGTAAATTTAATACATTTGTTGAACTTTCTAAAAACCTGTTTTGTTGCTTTGTCATTATGGGGCATTGTGTGTACATTGATGAGAATTTGTTTTATTTAATTATATTTATAGTAAAGCTGTAACATAACATTTTGGAAAAGGCAAGGAGTCTGAATTCTTTCCGATTGCACTGAAATTATTGCTGCCGTGTGTGTGTGTGTGTGTGTGTGTTTGTGTTTGCCAGTTTGTGTGAGTGCGTGTGCTCTTGTCTGTGTGTTTGGGGGTTTGTGTGTATTTTTTTGTTGCGTGTGTTGTTTTGACAATTTGTGTGAGTGAGTGTGTGTTTGAGATGGAGAGGGGGGTCATTACAATGGAAAATATGTGAACCCACTTTTTTAATGATTTCATTTGCATATCCAGGACAGCCAGATAGACCAAAGGCAAACTTTGGGTTGAGGCAATAATAGAATCTAACAGATAGTGACTGTACAACACAAAGAAAGAGTACTTCAAAGAAAGACACTCTGTTTGTGTTGGCATTGATTGTCCCCATTAAGACTTGGGATGCTTTGGCTAGGCTGAGAAGCATATTTAATTGCAGGGGCATCTATCTAGCTTGATCTAGAGAGCAGAAGTACAGTACTGTGAAAATATACAGAGAAATGCCCGGAACATTTTGGATCACAAGAATAATGTGGATTATTCAGCAAATATTTTTACATTTCAATGTATATTTTATAAATATGACTTTCGGAAGCATATTACTAAAACCACAATGATGATTTTCACCAACAGTAGAACAAGTTAAACATGTGTGCACTGCTCTGCGCTCCTTACCCATCCTCCTATCAGAGAAAGATGGCTGGCTACACATGTAATATCTCTCTGAAGACCAACAATAATGCAGCCCAAAAACTGCCTGCAACGCTATTTCCAATTTTTGGAGAGGTTTTGATAGCTGCCTGCTAATGATTTATTTTACCAGGCAAGTCAGTTAAGACCAAATTCTTATTAACAACGATGGCTTACCCCGGCCAAACCCAGACTACGCTGGGCCAATTGTATGCTGCCCTATGGGATACAGCCTGGATTCAAACCAGGGACTGTCGTGACGCCTCTTGCACTGAGATGCAGTGCCTTAGACCTCTGGGCCACTTGCGAGCCCAAAATGGCTAAAGGATTAAAAAGTGACTGCCTTTAAAAAGCAACAAATCCTTTTGAAAACAGCATTGATTCGAGTCAGAAAACATTATTATAGTATCAAAATTGACTACAAAGTAGAAATAGGATAATTTTGGTCATCAAGTTGGTCTCGTCTAAAACTGAGTTTTAAACATCCTTGCGTCACAGCGGGTGAATAAAGGTTGGGTTTTGATTTGAAAATGTCCATTTGCCCACTAACATGGGGGGGAGGAACAGCTGCGGTGATTTCTCTCTATCCAATAACATAGACCGTGAGACAGACCTGACCAGCAGCTTTGACTTTGTATACATAAGACAACAATTTGCAATTTTTTTTACTTCAGAAATACTGCACCAAACACCTTAATTAGATATTAAATTTAGCAACTAAAACATGCTCGGCAAAAATGTCTAAATTCATTTCTGATCTTTGGAGTTCTGAGATTTTGAGGAAGTGAAATAGACTTACGCGTTTAGGAACAAGCATCATTAACCAAAATCTAGTTTTTCTAATGAGCGACAGAATAATACACGTGCCAATCAGTGTGTTCAGTGGCTCTTTAAAGAAGGCCCCCGTCCTTAACGCAGCAGTGCAGGTACCCAGGGTGCTTTGCCTTAGTGAGCCTTACCTCCTCCAACTAATGGCTTTCATAGCTCACTGTCAGAGAGCCTGAAGGAGAGGGATGGCCATTATGGGTGACTGCCTCAGCCCCGCAGGTATTGGCCACCTGTGAGGAAGTGACTAAACAGGAACAGGAACAGAGAGGCCTGTGGACAGGTGGTGTGCACAATGGGGGGGGGGGGGGGGGGGGGGGGAATCATCAACCAGACTACTATATAGTGTCATTTTTTTATGTTTTTTATGCTGACTTGTTTGGCCATTTCATACACATGCAGATTGTACAAATGCATGGATGAATGCAGGCGAGCGCACACACACACACCAACACACACACACGTGCCCACATGCACACAAAAACCACTACACAGTTTCACATACATTACATACAATAGAAGAAGAAATCATCTCTCAAGGTCTGCCATCTTAAGCAGAGGAAGTACAGCAACGCAACTTCACTATGTGTGGGTTGCAATTCTGAATTTCATGACTGCCTGCAAACATAATTAAATATGAGCCTCGTTTTCAAAAATACTACCCATTGTTTGAAGATCTCTGTCATCATGGAGTAGATTATGGGTACGTTCTCATTTTAGGATTTCAGATATAACCTATATATAACCCCAACAGCTTTATTTCACAGATTATTTACCACAATAGTTGCTTTGCTACTTTCTACATTTAGAACAATGGAAAGCAGGAAAATTTTTATTTGTATATGCTTTGGCACTTTTTTCAGGTGCCTCTTAGTGACAGTCGAGGGATATACATCAGGGTAATCTTGGCAGCCACTGCCAGTATTTAATATATTAATTGTCTGATCTTTCATTTGAATTGCAGCAGAGTTTATGCATGTCTGGTATGAATCACAGTGGAAAGATCTTAAAACCCCTTCTGAAATCCAAACATCTGGCCTTAGCATATTTACCTGCACAGTGCTCATAATCTGAATAAACAGGCATTCACATTGCTAGGAATGTTGCTATGGAATAACTTGCCTTATTTGCAGCATCAATTATAAACAATATATACATTATTGTTGAAAAGCTGTCATCTCTCAAATTGTTCTCATCTGAATTGATTCTTTCATATGGTCATTAGACTTTCTGTTTCTCAGACTGGGAAATATATGGTCAGATGGAGGGGTTGGAAAAGGTACATTAATTGTGATGTGTTGCACCACCTGTTCAACAGTAAATTCAAGGGGAATCACTGCTATTTATTACAAGCCCCCTCTGGAGCACAGCTTGTTTGGTGCTTCATACCCCCTGGATAGTTTGGAACCCAGCCCACAAGTTCTTGTGGCACTCAGGATATTTCTCCCGATAACTAGACACGAATTATACTCTTTTCGGTGAAGTTTTAAGTTGTTATTAGTTATTAAACAAACAAACAAGGAATACAGGAATACAATGTCATGTTGCAAATGTAGCCTACAGTAATGATAAATAAAACATGTAATGTAATCCTCTGTTTTAAGAGCTGAACCATGTGTCTGGTTTAAAAGGAGGCTGAATTGCTTGAACACTCGACTCCGTTGGAATTTTATACCCTCTCCTGACACCTTCGTTTAAAAAGGGCATGTTTATTCCAGCTAATGGTTTTAAAGGCGTGTAGCAAATAAAACTGCAGTCTCAGATAAACAAGGGTAGGGGTTAGATCGTTTCTGAGCTGTATCAGCAGTGGATGTAATTCACTGAGAATAGAGAGCACAACTTCCCTGCTTCACATTAATGGATTGCAGGCATCACCTCCAAAGAAACAAAGTAAATTAACTGAGAAACATGATATTTGTTCATAGATATTTTTAATGATGGAGCAATGAGCTCTCATTGGATTGATACTGAAAGCCCAACATGCCTGTGACAGCTGTTATATTTTATACTGGAGAGGAATTATTAGAACTAAATATGTATATCGCCGGGCTCTAACAATCACCTCAATCCAGGACAATAACTATACGCCATGTAAGATAAGCATGATACCTAGAGTAGCATACCATATCCCCATATGTATCTGCAGTGCCTCAAATGGGAATACTGGGGTCCAGAAGATGGCACTGTCCACAACACATTACTAACATAGGGAGTTAGTGACCTCTGGGTAGAGAGCCAAAAACAGGCAGGATAAGGTTGTAGAAACAGGACTATTTTCTTGTCACTGCCATTGCATGGACATGGACAGTGAGCTCATCACTGTGTGTTGATTGTGTGTTGCTCAACATGAATTTAATTAATTAAATTAGCATCCCATCCCATGGCTGAGAGATGCCTTGAAGGATAAATGAGTGAGATTAAATTATGCTCGCACTATATCATATTAAGGGCTAGATCCCATTATTTCTTCCATCGTCTTTTGTTGTTTTCGCTCAAAGATGTTGAAGCACGTGATAATCTTACTATTGATGTTCAATAATATCTGCACACCGAAAGTCTTTCTGACAATAAGAAGCCCTCTTTGTCAGCAAGACTTTACTCTGTAGTAGAGGATTTGTAAATCTTGTCTTCTTTCCATGTGAAAGGACAATATATTGTTTATAGTGCAGTAGCCATATCATATCCACAACATTTTAAAACGCCACCCTATCACTTGCTATGGTGTTTTTTAATCAGACGTCTTAGTTAAAACGTTTATTTTTATTTTTGATTATATAACTCCCCTTTTACCTTAATCCTGTAATGAGCATAGTTTATGATTAATTTACTATTTGATTCCATTGCAATGAAAGAAAGACACAGGTGGTTCATCCATTTAATCTGCTAGTTATATACCTTTCGGAGTCACCAATAACTGATAAGTCACCAATAACTGTCTTTTTGACAGTACAGACAATCTTTTTTTGACTAGATATGATATCTTGTGAGTAGCGTTATTTCTATATTTACTCTCTAAGGTCAACAACTCCCAGAAAGAGGAACAAGCAAACTAACTTTTGAATAGCCATTTTTGTGGGTCATTGATTGGAACCTTTTCTGATGGACTACGTTGTTTACATGGACACTTCTGAAATCAGATGACCTGATGGCACTCTGTTAAATTCAGAAAATCTGCAATCAAAATAAACTTTCTACCACAGCTAGCATGTTATTTTTGCAAAGCATATTGAGTTCGGACATGTAAAGTTTGTATGTGAATAATACTTCTAAGACTCATATATTCAGTTTTTCCAAACACACTTCACTTGCGCTAAAGAGGGAGGATCGCTTGGTTGGTGCTAGAACATGTTCAGATCAAATACACCTCTGGAATGACGATTAAGGTGTTTACATGTCCTTATCATTTGAAAGATTGCTCAGAAAACCATGTGTTTCAGTCGGAGTATGCTTCCTTCAATTTTGACCTTACGCTGATTGAGATAAGCAGAGTATGGTGTTTACATAGCTATTTCATAATCTGCATACTGGCATAATCAGCTTAATATTGAATTATTAGTGTACATGTAAACATTCTAATTGACTGCCAGGCAGCTCCGCATCCATGAGCGCATAGGTCATGTGACCATTACTCGGATTGCTTTGCTCGGATTTCATAGCATAAATAACAACAGCACAAAGTAAATGGACCGTCATGTGGCCCTGGAATGTGCGTCCGTTCAGTCAAAACTTCTAGGTCTGCTATAGGTCTGCTATAGTCTCCTCCTCTCAAGACTTGATCTGCTCTATCGGGTACAGATAAAAAACATATTGTAATTAACTTGTAAATAAATATCATAACAGTCATGTGAGTCTGGCATTTGATAAATCAAACGACTACATCCAACAAGAGTCGAAGGACCAAATTAAATCAAATGGTATTTGTCACATACGCCAAATACAACGTGTGAAATGCTTATTTACGAACCCCTCCCGACAATGCAGTTTATCAATAAATAGTAAAAATAGTAACAAAAGGAATATATTAAAATACACAAAAATGGAGCTATGTACAGAGTACCAGTACCAGATCAATGTGAAGAGGTACGAAGTACAGTATTTGAGGAAGATATGCACATGAAGGCAGAGTAAAGTGATGAGGCATCAGCATAGATGATAATAAGAGTAAAGTAATTAGACTAGCAACAGTAAATGATTAGGGTAAAAGTCTCTCTGTGCGTGTGTTATATGTATGCACACTGAATGTGCAGATGTAGTGTGTGTGAATGTGTGTGGGTTTTGTGTGGGAGTGAAAATGTAGTGTTTGTGATTGAGGTGTGTATATACAGTTGAAGTCGGAAGTTTATATACACTTAGGTTGGAGTCATTAAAACTCTACAAATGTCTTGTTAAACAAACTATAGTTTTGGCAAGTAGGTAGGGACATCTACTTTGTGCATGACACAAGTCATTTTTCCAACAATTGTTTACAGACAGATTATTTCACTTATAATTCACTGTATCACAATTCCAGTGGGTCAGAAGTTTACGTACACTAAGTTGGCTGTGACTTCAAACAGCTTTGGAAATTCCTGAAAATTATGTCATGGCTTTAGAAGCTTCTGATTGGCTAATTGACATCATTTGAGTCAATTGAAGGTGTACCTGTGGATATATTTCAAGGCCTACCTTCAAACTCAGTGCCTCTTTTCTTGACATCATGGGAAAATCAAAAGAAATCAGCCAAGATCTCAGAAAAATATTGTAGACCTCCACAAGTCTGGTTCATCCTTGGGAACAATTTCCAAATGCCTGAAGGTACCACGTTCATCTGTACAAACAATAGTATGCAAGTATAAACACCATGGGACCACGCAGTTGTCATATCGCTCAGGAAGGAGACGCGTTCTGTCTCCTAGAGATGAACATACTTTGGTGCGAAAGGTGCAAATCAATCCCAGAATAACAGCAAAGGACCCTTTGAAGAGGGACTGGTGGGACTAGATGGCATCATGAGGTAGGAAAATTATGTGGATATATTGAAGATATATTGAATCTCAAGACATCAGTCAGGAATTAAAGCTTGGTTGCAAATGGGTCTTCCAAATGGACAATGAACCCAAGCATACTTCCAAAGTTGTGGCAAAATGGCTTAAGGACAGCAAAGTCAAGGTAGTGGAGTGGCCATCACAAAGCCCTGACCTCAATCCTATATTAAATTTGTGGGCAGAACTGAAAGTGTGTGCGAGCAAGGAGGCCTACAAGCCTGACTCAGTTACACCAGCTCTGGCAGGAGGAATGGGCCAAAATTCAACCAACTTATTGTGGGAAGCTTGTGGAAGGCTACCCAAAACGTTTGACCCAAGTTAAACCATTTTAAAGGCAATGCTACCAAATTCTAATTGAGTGTATGTAAACTTCTGACCCACTGGAAATGTGATGAAAGAAATAAAAGCTGAAATAAATCATTCTCTCTACTATTATTCTGACATTTTACATTCTTAAAATAAAGTGGTGATCCTAATTGACCTAAGAGAGGGAATTTTTACTCTGATTAAATGTCAGGAATTGTGAACAACTGAGTTTAAATGTATTTGGTTAAAGTGTATGTAAACCTCCGACTTCAACTCTATAGTCTCGTGAGTGTGCGGAGGGTCAGTGCAGGATAGTCAGTGCAGATTAGGGCCGTCCCCGACTAAAAATAATATTGGTCGCCCTAGAGTCATCTGTTTTTTACACTAATTGATTGGTCAACCTTTTGGAACGTGTATTTTTCCTTACATTGACACACTATGTGTTTTAATAAAATCAGCTATATGTAGGCTACTGAGGTTGTCTGATGCTTTAAGCACATGGTGATTAAATAATGAAGACACACAAATGACTCAAGAGGGAGCCAGAGGTCAAGATAGCCTAACCAGAAGAATACAAACCTGTCCCAGACCCTCTTCCTCCCACTCCTGATGGCGTTCACAGATTCTGCTTTTACACTCCTGAAGATGCCTGTAGGTAATATGCTACACTAGGGGTCGGCAACCTTTTCCATTTGGAGTGTAGGTGTATCTTACCATTTCTACCGATCTGCGTGCCAGTTATGATATTAATATGCACATTTCCGTGGAACAGTTTCATGTCATATATAATAGTCTATAATCTC
Organism: Oncorhynchus kisutch; assembly: GCF_002021735.2. Taxonomy (NCBI): domain Eukaryota; kingdom Metazoa; phylum Chordata; class Actinopteri; order Salmoniformes; family Salmonidae; genus Oncorhynchus; species Oncorhynchus kisutch. Next base: position 18,849,466 of record NC_034196.2, on the reverse strand, counting down.
AAATTCATTATCATGTGGTTAATTAACATTTTAAAAGTAACTTCTATTAGAATTGCCAACTATGCAAAAATAGCCTACATAAAGTAAACAAATAAAAACATTGCAGCCTGCAGGTTGAAAATATACTGATAATAATAAATATCCTATAAATCAAATTGGTGGGTCCAGCCTGAAACTCCTGCTAGCAAATTTGCAACATTGTATAAAATATTCTGGGCCATCAGAGATTCCATTTGTGAGCTCCAGACCGACATACAGTAGCTTTACGTTATTTGCGCAAAGGATAAGAAGTAATCAGGTATTTCTATGTATAATCAGGTGCGTGTCCTTACCCAACATTGACAGGAGCGCTACAAACAAAAGACAATGAATAAATTGACAACTCGTAGATGGAATGAAATAAACCAAAACTTGTTCCTAACAAGTTGTTTCCAGGTTGCGGAAGGTGCATTCAGGGTTAATGGTTGTTTAATGGAGAATCACGACACAAAAAAAAAAAACATGTATTCAAATGTGATTTTGATTATTCAATGGGGGGAAAACCAAATGTACCATGTTGAAAGCTTATAACACACCTTCTGGCACTCCCACTGAGAGGATCAATGATGACTCATGTCGATAATGTACTAGAAATTATGGTATCGAAGTTCAGTAGAATGTTTTATCTAATAATTAGCATTTCATTGTCCTATGGATTTGTTAATTCATTTAATTGATACATTTTCTGAAACTGGTCCATCTTTTGCATATTTTGCCATATTAACTGATGAAAATAAACGGGAAATGTATGGGAATCTTCTGTACTTTTGTTTGATGCATGATACAGCTTTGTTGTAAAAGGGCAACATACATTGCTTTTCAGAAAGTATTCAACAACATTTTGTTGTGTTACATCCTGGATGAATTAAAAACAGTTCTCACCCATCTGCACACAATACCTCATAATGACAAAGTGAAAACATACTTTTAGACATTTTTGCAAATGTATTGAAATGAAATACAGAAATATTTAATATAGATAAGTAATCACACCCTGAGTCAATACTTAGTAAAAGTACCTTTGGCAGCGATTACAGCTGTGTCTTTCAGTAAGAGTAAGTCTCTATAAGAGCTTTCCACACCTGGATTGTGCAATATTTGCCCATTATTCTTATTTTTTTTTTTAGCTTTGTAAAATTGGTTGTGGATCATTGTAGATAACCATTTTTAGGTATTGCCATAGATTTGAAAGTAGATTTAAATCAAAACTGTAACTCTGCCATTCAGAAACATTTATTGTCTTCTTGGGAAACAACTCAAGTGTAGATTAGGCCTTGTGTTTTAAGTTATTGTCCTGCTGAAAAGTGTATTTATCTCCCAGTGTCTTGTGGAGGCAGACTGAACCAGGTTTTCCTCTAGGATTTTGCCTGTGCTTAGCTCCATTCCGTGAATTGTGTATCCTAAAAAAATACCCAGTACGATTACAAGCATACCCACCGAAAGGTTGCTGGATCAAATCCCCGAGCTGACGAGGTAAAATCTTTCGTACTGCCCCCGAGAAAGGCAGTTAACCCACTGTTCCCCGAACGCCGTTGGGTTAAATACGAAAGACACATTTCAGTTGAATGCATTCAGTTGTACAACTGACTAGGTATAACATGATGCAGCCACCACTATGCTTGAAAATATGAAGAGTGGTACTCAGTAATGTGTTGTATTGGATTTGCCCCAAACATAACACTTTGTATTTAGGATAAAAAGTGAATTGCTTTGCCACATTTAAGCAATACTTTTGTGCCTTGTTGCAAACAGGATGAATATTTTGGAATATTTTTTATCCTTCACAGGCTTCCTTCTTTTCACTATGTCAATTAGGTTAGTATTGTAGAGTAAGTACAGTGTTGTTGATCCATCCTCAGGTTTCACAACCAAAGTCACCATTGGCCTCATGGTGAAATCCCTGAGCGCTTTCCTTCCACTCCTGCAACTGAGTTAGGAAGGACGCCTGTATCTTTTGTAGTGACTGCGTGTATTGATACACCATACAAAGTGTAATTAATAACTTTACCATGCTTAAAGAGATATTCAATGTCTGCTTATTTTAATAGGTGCCCTTCTTTGTGAGGCATTGAAAAACCTCCCTGGTCTTTGTGGTTGAATCTGTTTGAAATTCACTGCTCGACTGAGGGACCTTACAGATAATTGTATGTGTGGGGTACAGAGATGAGGTAGTCATTAAAAACATGTCAAACGCTATTGCACACAGTGTGAGTCCATGCAACTTATTATGTGACTTTTTTGAAACTTATTGTTCTCAAGACATTTCAGCTTTTCATTTGTAATTCATTTGTAAAGACTTCTAAAAACAATGACAAAAAAAACAAACATAATTTACTCCATTTCAAATGCACATGCTGCATTAGCGTTGCTAGAAAATCTGAATGAAAACGACTGATGTTGGGGTAGAAAGGAATCAGGACATATATGATGATTATTCTTCTTATTCTGATCCTCAGCCTGAACCTACACCTCCAAGTCCTAGGTGCAAATAGGCCAGAATGGTGTGCACTGAGTAGGTGCCCGTGCCACTACCAAATGAAACAGTGAGACAGGAAAGAGGAAGGGATGGCACCAATAAAACAGTGACAATGCTATGGGCCAGTTATCAGCACAACATGTAATCACTGAGCGAGCAGGACCCTACATCTCAAGCAACAAAAAAAACATCAGCAAGGCACCTACCAGCTTTGGTTGTTTATGTAACATGGACATGATACAGTGTTCAGGGACTCACTGACTGATATCTGGCTGTTGATGAGCTGGAAGCGTTCATTTCAATCCTGTATGTCCTTGCAGCATTCGGTGGAAAGAGCATGTATATGGAGAGCTTCTTGTCAGACCTGTATGGGATACTTTTCTTTGGAGAAACCATGTCATGGGATTGCTTCAGAGATATCATACATTACCTCCATTTGATGACAACAGACACATTCGCCAAGCTATCCGGCTTATAAGTATTTGACTATTTTTGACTGCTGTCATATCGACAGTTATAATGCCGTTATTGTCGTTATTGCTCTTGAGCTGATTTTCACTATTTATCAAGCACACTTGGCGCTTATAATGATGTTTAGTAGATGTTTTCATGACCTTGCGTCTTGCTGACCGTGTGTCTTGGTCGTTGGGGTATTTGTTTTTATTTTATCGTTAAAAAAAGAAGCTGTTACTGTGTTCCAACAAATACACTTTCTATGTCATAGTTATAACAAAGGCACTCCACAAATAAAATTGATTGAACACTTGGATCTTTTGTGTTTTTTGTTGTTTTTACTTAAAGCCTACAGTAACATAAACTAATAAATGCTATTGTGCTTTTTGAAATAAAAATTGTATTCTAATGTTACCTTAGACATTCATAAACACAAACGATTATTTTTGAGATAGCATATATGAAATGTATTCATTATGTTATGGGTTGAAAACCAAGTCACTAAAAACAGACACCCCTTTACTGTTTTATTTTTTTAAACCAATTTGTTTATGTATTTGTCTTAATTCATCTAAATTGTATATTTGACATACTTTAGCATTAGTAGTCCATCAGGCCAATAGGTTGGTGTGGTTGCACTGTGATAGTAGGAGAAACAGCAAGTTCTGGCCAAGAGCGCACACCATTCTTCAGAATAAAGAAAGTGCCATAACTTTGCACATATTAACTTGTCAGTTCTTTGACTATTTCAGGTATGTATGTCACATTCTGACCTTTATTAATTATATTTGGTCTAGGAGATTTTATTCTGAGTTTGTTTCACATGTTATTGGTTTTGTGTAAAATTGTGCTCACAAGCTGGTAAACTGGCCGCGCACGCTCAGTATGGAGCATAGACTTTTAGTGCAGACAGTAAGTGTGCATGAGAGAGGGACAATTTTACGGAGGTGCTACTATCTTAAAGCTGAATGTATTGTTGTCAGTTTTCTATATTGGTAGTGGTATATAGAAAAACATAAAGTTATTTTTGTCTTTATATATAAATGTTTCTATTCTATGAATGTAAAATACATTTTGGTTTTCATGTGAAATCATACAGTAAAATGGGATTATTGTGGATTTTTTTTAAATTCTGCTTTAGGTAAAGTGCATTTTTGTTGTGTAATTTAAAGTGTGCACTTGTTTTGATGTGGATGTTTTAAAAGTACGAACAAGAAAATAGACAATTTAACAAGAGCAAAAAAAACATTCTTCAGAATAAAGAAAGCACTAGAACTTGTGTCCTTTATTTTGAGTACTACAGGCCACCTCAGCTACAGACTGAGGCTGGTAACAATTACACTGTTAGAATGTTCCAGTCAAAATGACTGCTCATTAGCTTGAAGAGGGGGTCCCTCGAGGCCCGTCGGTTCTAGTGTTAAACAGGAAAATAGACAGAAAATAAAAAACCTCCGTACCAGCTATTACGTCAAGTTTATATAGTAAACTCATACAATGCAATGACAATGATACTTGAAGTGCTGGTACTGCTTGATCTGTGGCAGCGGCTTGAAGTATGGAGTCAAGTGTTGTTGCCACCCATGTCCTTTCACCAGCACCGTACCGTCCACCAGTCCAACCAGCTGTGGGATGTTGACCCCTGTCACAGTGTTGCCCTTTACCACACCAGCAATCTCTGACAAGGTTTTCACTCTGGCCTTTCTGAAGTGCTGCTTGTTGAGGCCGAAACACCAGTCGGGTACACACTTCTAAAAGTGTCTGAAACCCTATTGGAGGGATGTGACACCATTCTTCCACAAGAAATTACATAATTTAGTGTTTTGTTGATGGTGGTGGAAAACGCTGTCTCAGGCACTTCTCCAGAATCTCCCATATGTTTTTTTTATTGGGTTGAAAACTAGTGACTGGGACACTGAGACACACACACCCTTTAAACCCCCTAAGCTCCTTTGAGACCCCTCTTCCAAAGTCACTGAGATCTTTTTTTCTGGCTATGGTTGCCAAAATAATGGGCAATTGGGTATTTTTATACATGACCCTAAGCATGATGGGATGGTAACTACTTAATTAACTCAGGAACCACACCTGTGTGGAAGCACCTGCTTTCAATATACTTTGTATCCCTCATTTACTCAAGTGTTTCCATTATTTTGGCAGTTACCTGTATCTTGGCATGGATGTCCTCAGAATCAAGCAAAGACTTCATATACATCAAATCATAAGGAATTTTCATGGACATGCACACTGACTCCATACTGCTCAACAGTGCATATTACAGTTGATATCACATTAGATTTTTTACAAACATCTATACAAACCTCTTAACCTCAGGGCTAGGCCCCTTTTTTTCTCAATTTCCGCCTGCCTGATGTGCCCAAAGTTAACTGCCTGTTGCTCAGGCCCTGAAGCCAGAATATGCATATAATTGGTACCATTGGAAAGAAAACACTTTGAAGTTTGTAGAAATGTTATAATAATGTCGGAAAATATAACACAATAGATATGGTAGGAGAAAATTATAAACAATCTTTTTGAGAGAGAACATGGTCTTACAATGGAAAGTGTAGGGGCATACTGAATTCTAGCTCCCAGGATGCAATTCCTATGGCTTCCACGGGGTGTCAGCAGTCTATGTTCAAGGTTTCAGGCTTGTAACTTCCAAAATGAATAAGAAATATCAGTTTTAGTACAGGGACACAGTCTTGAAATTCCTGTTTGGGCACACCCTGAAGACAAGACGCACCTGCTAAAATCGGTTTCCCATTGAACATACTTTTTTCCATAAGAAATATTATAGTTTGATTACAGTTTAGTGTATCTGAGGAGTAAATAGAAACGTATTTTGACTTGTTGAAACAAAGTTTAGGGGTACATTTTATAATTATTTTCTCTCCATGTTGAACGAGTGGATTTCTCAACTCGATGGTGCCATCTAAACAGACATTTTGGGATATTAAGAAGGATTTTATCGAACAAAATTAGACTACATGTTATAGCTGGGACCCTTTCGGATGACAAATCAGAAGAAGACTTTCAAAAATATAATCGCTATTTGTGAATTTATGAAACCTGTGCCGGTGGAAAAATATTTTGATGTGGGGCGACGTCCTCAAACAATCACATGGCATGCTTTCACTGTAATAGCTACTGTAAATCAGACAGTGCAGTTAGATTAACAAGAATTTAAGCTTTCAACCGATATAAGACACTTGTATGTACCTAAATGTTTAATATTGATAATTCTTATGATTATTTATTTGAATTGCGCGCCCTTCAGTTTCACAGGAAGTTGTCCCGCTAGCCGGACGCCTAGCCCTAAGGGATCAGACCCTTTTTTAACATTTTTGCCTAAAATGATATACCAAAATCTAACTACCTGTAGTTCAGGACCTGAAGCAAGGATATGCATATTATTGACACCATTTGAAAAGAAACACTTTGAAGTTTGTGTAAATATGAAATTAATGTAGGAGGATATTTTGGTTCCATCTTTGAAATGTAAAAGAATGGCAATACATTGATAGGATCCTATGTGTAATTTAGATGTTATCCACAAGATGGCAGAAGTGTGTGTGCAAAGTTTCAGACTGATCCAGTGAAAAATTAAATCACTACACAGAATTTGGTATCAAGTCTGTCAGGAGATTGCCCAAATGTGCCGAATTGGTCAATTTGTACATTTTCAAGTACATAACTATAGACAACATACAAAAATGCTATGGTAATAAAAAAATATAAGTTTGTCATACATGATGGATCGTTAGCTTCCCTACAGAAAATACACTAACCTTCACACATCTAGATGGCCGTGCGGGGTGGGTGTGGAGCCAGAGACAGCAGTGGGGTCAAACTGTAGAACCCAGTTCCTACATTTGACTATAACAAAATTACACTACATTTTATCACTGAGTCCCTCAGGATGACAAATCAGAGCAAGATTAATGAATGTAAGTACATTATATACCTCAGAGGTGAATGTATCAATTCAGTTGCCGTGATAAAAGCGCTCAGAACCCAAATTAGCCAAAGAAATAGCCGCCATTTTGGCGGCAACAGAAGCTACAGAAAACACTATAAATATTCACTTACCTTTGAAAATCTTCATCAGAAGGCAGTCCCAGGAATCCCAGTGCGACAATAAATGACTGATTTGTTCCATAAAGTTTCATAAAGCCCATCATTTAGCCACTTGTTGTTAGCTTGTTCAGCCCAGCATTCAATCTTCAAAAAGCACAAGAAATTCCTCCAGACAAAAACTCAAAAAGTTCAGTTATAGGTCGTAGAAAGAAGTCAAATGATGTATGCAATTGGGATGTTTTAAACATTAACCATCAATAAGGTTCCAACCGGAGAATTTAATTGTCTGAAGAAAAGCATTGGAACTAAAGCATACTCTCTCGTGACCGCGCGCAATGAGACCGAGGCTTTCTGCCAGACCACTCAGTAAAAAAGCTCCTATGAGCCCCTCCTTTATAGTAGAATCATACAACCAGAATCTAAAGACGGTGACATCTTGTGGAAGCCCTAGGAAGTGCATGCACATCCATAACTAACATGGACTTCAAATGGCACTGTTTTGAAAATCGAGTCCTCACTTCCTGTTTGGATTTCTTCTCAGGTTTTTGTCTGCCATATGAGTTCTGTTATACTCACAGACATAATTCAAACTATTTTAGAAACTTCAGAGTGTTTTCTATCCACCAGTCCTAATAATATGCATATATTCCCATCTGGGACAGAGTAGGAGGCAGTTAAGTTTGGGCACGCAATTCATCCAAAGTGAAAATGCTGCCCCCTATCTCTAACAATAATTTAAGCTTTCTGCCCATATAAGACATGTCTATGTCCCGGAAAGTTGGCTGTTGTGTACAACGTTTTCTAGTCACATTATCACATTTTGAGCAACAACTGTCCTAATTTAGGGACACCGATCCCTTGAGGATAACCTGATACTCTCATACTTAACTTTTCTTTGAACCTTTCTGGCGCAGGCGTTCCACGAGCGACCCACCTCGACAACATCCAGTGAAATTGCAGAGCGCCAATTTCAAAATACAAAAATAGTCATAATAAACATTCATAAAAAATGCAAGTGTTATACATCAGCTTAAAGACTAACTTCTTGTTAATCCAGCTGCTTTTTCAGATTTCAAAAAGTCTTTACGGCAAAAGCATACCATGCGATTATCTGAGGACAGCTCCCCGCTTACAAAAGCATACAAACATTTTACAACCAAGTAAAGGAATTACAGAAGTCAGAAATAGCTATAAAATGAATCACTTACCTTTTAAGACCTTCATATGATTGCAGTCACAAGAGTCCCAGCTACACAATAAATGTTCATTTTGTTCGATAAAGTCCCTCTTTATATAAGAAAAACTCTGTTTTGGTGGTGCGTTTTGTTCAGTAATCCACTGGCTCAAAGGCGGTCAAAACATGATGAATATATTACCAGTAAAGTTCGTCAAAATATGTCAAACGATGTTTATAATTAATCCTCAGGTTATCAATTGTCTAAATAATTAATAATTTTTTGGGGGCGGCAGGGTAGCCTAGTGGTTAAAGCATTGGACTAGTAACCGAAAGGCCAAACAGAACAGCCACTGTTCCTTTTTACCGCTTCATTTTTGAATGATGTAATGTTAGCCATCGAGAACTACAAAAGTTTTGCTACTTTTCTCAACAACATTGACGCCCTGAATTTTGCAGGAGTATTGACAGATCAGTAGGGAAAAGTGATGGGCTACTTTCTGCACACGCCACAGTCAGTGTGAACCGGAGTGACTTGACACAAAGCTGGCCAAACAAGAGGTAGCTACAAACAAGTTAAATGGTTCAAATCTGCAGTGAAGTGTTCATCCATGTTTACGGGTAAGAGTCTAGCTACATTTTTCAGATATAAGTTTCAAATTTTGTCAGAAAGTAATTTTTATTGAAAGTTAAAGCATACTGTTAGTTAGCTAGCTAAACTTTAGCCTGCTGGCTTGCTAGCTAACGTCACGTGTATGATCTGTGTAATAAAATTATTCAAATCAGAAAACCATATGCATTGCTAGTCTAAACAAACACATCTAATCAAAAGACTCCACTTTGGCCGGATTATTGCATGAGCTATCAAATCAGCAGGTGTTTTTGGGGATGATTACATGTCTGGACAATAGTGTCATATCCACTTAGCTAGATGTGAGGGAGGGGGGGTTATAGCATTTCCTTCACATGACCAATAAATTTGTGTCGGGTAAGTGTTATCTAATAATGATAAAATATTTATAAAATATTTTTATCTGGACACTTTCTGTTTTGATACTGCTACTATGCAGGTATGTAAGTACTGTCACTGTACTGTTTACACCTGCTATAACCTGTGCATGTGACAAATACATTTAGATATATTTGACATAGTGTGTGTTTACCACATGGCCTCACATGTGAATCATTAAAGAGATGGGTGTGACTAAGTCTTAAGAGGGTGTGAATGATGCTGAATGGGCGCAGACAAAGAAGAGTTCTTCAGTAGGTATACCAAAACATTCAAGGGCCATTTTTTCAAAAGTCGGCCCATTCAAGGGCAGTGTATGATACAGTTGAAGTCCGAAGTTTACATACACTTAGGTTGGAGTCATTAATATTTAGTTTAGGAACTTGTGAATATCCTGGAGGAAACAGGTACCAAAGTGTTTATATCCACAGTAAAAAAGGTCCTATATCGACATAACCTGAATGGCCACTCAATAAGGAAGAAGCAGCTGCTCCAAAACTGCCATAATAAAGCCAGACTACGGTTTGCAACTGCACATGGGGACAAAGCTCATTCTCTTTGAAGAAATGTCCTCTGGTCTGATGAAAAAAAATAAAACTGTTTGGCCATAATTGTATTTGGAGGAAAAATGGGAAAGCTTGCAAGCCGAAGAACACCATCCCAACCATGAAGCATTGGGGTGGCAGCATCATGTTGTGGGAGTGCTTTGCTGCAGGCGGGACTGGTCCACTTCACAAAATAGATGGCATCATGAGGAGGGGAAATTATGTGGCTATATTGAAGCAACATCTCAAGACATCAGTCAGGAACTTATTGTGGGAAGCTTGTGGAAGGCTACCTGAAATGTTTGACCCAAATTCAACATTTTAAAGGCAATGCTGACAAATACTAATTGAGTGTATGTTAACTTCTGACCCACTGGGAATGTGATGAAAGAAATACAAGCTGAAATAAATCACTCTCTACTATTATTCTGACATTTCACATTCTTAAAATACATTTTTACAGGGATTAATTGTCAGGAATTGTGAAAAACTGAGTTTAAATGTATTTGGCTAAGGTGTATGTAATCTTCCGACTTCAACTGTAGGTAGAGGTAAAGTGACTATGCATAGATAATAAACAGAGAGTAGCAGCAGCGTAAAAATGGGGGTGGGGGGCAATACAAATAGTCCGGGTAGCCACTTCATTAGCTGTTCAAGAGTCTAATGGCTTGGTGGTAGAAGCTGTTAAGAACCCTTTTGGACTTAGACTTGGTGCTCTGGTGATGAAAATGTGGTTTTGAACAACCAAAGAATTTCTGCACAACTGTCGGAAAATGTCTCAGGGAAGCTCATCTGCATGTCGTCCTCACCAGGGGAAAATCGTCTGGGCAAGTGGTTTGCTGATTTCAACGTTGTGAACAGAGTCCCCCATAGTGGCGGTGGGGTTATGATATAGGCAGGCATAAGCTACCGACAATGACACAATTGCATTTGATTGATGGCAATTTGAATGCACAGAGATACCATTGTCATGCCATTAATCCCCCACCATCATCTCATCTTTCAACATGATAATGCATGGCCCTTTGTCTCAAGGATCTGTACACAATTCCTGGAATCTGTAAATGTCCCAGTTCTTCCATGGCCTGCATACTCACCACAATTGTCAGCCATTGAGCATGTTTGGGATGCTCTGAATCGACTTGCATGACAGTGTGTTCCAGTTCCTGCCAATATCCAGCAACTTCGCACAGCCATTGAAGAGGAGTGGGACAACATTCCACAGACCACAATCGACAGCCTGATCAACTCTATGCGAAGGAGATGTGTTACGCAGCATGAGGCAAAATGGTGGTCACACCAGATACTGACTCTTTTTCTGATCTGTGCCCTACTTTTTTTTAAAGGTATCTGGGACCAACATATGGATATCTGTATTCCCAGTCATGTGAAATCCATAGATTAGGGCCGAATGAATGTATTTCAATTGACTGATTTCCTTATATGAACTGTAACTGTAAAATCTTTGAAATTGTTTCATGTAACATTTATATTTTTATTCAGTGTACAGTACTTTACATCTACTTTCCCAACATGCAAGTGGATCTGTATTGTAGATCATGTGCTATTTACAGAACAGATGGTGGCTTTGCTCTAACCCACCTTGGATTGGAATGCATAGAATCCGCTCAACGACCAATTTTTCAAAGAACAGCCTGAAACTCCTCCATTCATGAGATTGTACTGTCAGGGGAATAACTGTGTTTCAAGCCTGTCAGTCTTCCTGCCCTCCCTCTGGACCCAGATTCACAGATACAAAGAGTGAATAGATAAATACCCTCTTGCTTGTAATATATGACTCTTGGTTTGATTATGTGTCTGTGGGTTCAATGGCTGGTCAGCCTGTAATGTCCCACCTGTCATCTCCCTATCCAAGCTCATCCTACAGTGCATGACAGTTAATCCACGGGGATGGGCCAAGGAGGCAGAAGTACAAACTAGCCTTAGCATTGGAATTCGGGCTGGGCTGAGAGGAAAGTCTCCTTCTTTGCATTACAGTCAGTTTTTGGGCAATTTACGTCATGAAACATCCTCAAGCTAGAAGTTTCTTTCAAGAGTGGCAGAGAAAGCATTGAGAGGTCTTGTGAGGTGGCTCATAAATTGTACTTAACCATCAGTGACGGGCTATTCCTTTCAATAGAAATGGTACTACAATCCTAAGGCATTTACCTACCTTTGACTGGAAATTAATATTTATGGTGGCTGCTCAAGCACTGATTTATGTTGTTTTTCTTGCAACAGCTAAAAATAATGCAGTAGCTCCACCATAGGCAGGTCTCTCCTCCCCTTGCTTCAGAGCTGGATTTGCATACAAGAACACACACACACACACACACGGTCATTCATGCAGATATACACACACACGTCTATACAGAAAAACACATGATGTAGACAGAAACAGCACATTAACAGAAACCACAGAAGACATAAATGTAATCTGGTGAAGGAGGGTGAGTTAATGAGTTGCTTGTTAGCTGATCTATTTTCATAGGTTCGGGGAGACAAAGGTCTAAGAGGACGTGCCATGACAAGGTGTGAGGCGAGCAAAATAAAGTTAATAGGCACTTTGTCACCGAGCAGACCTCAGAGTGGGGCCCAGCCTCTGTGGCCTATTTAACAAATAAGAGCAAGGAGAAAAGTATTTGCTTCAGTATAATCAGTGGTTATACAGCGTTGAGTCAGGCTGATTTGGCAAGGGGAAGGTAGTAAGAGAGCACAGATGAATGGGAGCACAATTAGGGTACAAGGAGGGATGGATTCTCACCTACTGTACTAGAATAAATGTGAATTCAATTAATAATGTGATAATAACCTACCACATTAGGGACCCATCCAGGAAATCTACTTGGAATTCCCACCCAGGACATCTACTTGAAACGGTGCCTGAGAAAGTCCTGCATCATCAAACCCTACACACCCCAGCCACGTGGTGTTCATTCCCTTACCATCTGAGCATGAGTTCTCATACCAATGGGCTCAGAAGCCATCAGACTGTTGAACACTTGAACTGGACTGACCACCTGCACTGACTTTCCTCACCTTAGCACGCACGCACGCACGCACATACACACACACACACACACACACACACACACACACACACACACACACACACGTTGCCTTCAGAAAGTATTCGCACCCCTTGACTTTTTCCAAATTGTATTGTGTTACAAAGTGGGATTCAAATGGATTTAATTGTCATATTCAGTCAATGTCAAAATAAAGTGCTAATACATATTGGTTAGATAAGTATTCCCCCCCTGAGACAAAAGATGTTCTAAACACTTTGGCAGCGATTACAACTGTAAGTCTTTCTTTCTAAGTGCTTTCTACACCTGGTTTGTACATTATTTGCCTATTATTATTTTTACAATTCTTCAGGCTCTGTCAAGTTGGTTGTTGATCGTTGCTAGAAAGCCATTTTTGGGTCTTGCCATAGATTTTCCAGAAACTGTAACTGGGCCACTCAGGAACATTTAATGTCTTCTTGGTAACCTGACAAAGATGTTGGTTCCCAATTGGGGACCAGCCCCCCCACCGTCAGCTGGAACGGTGGCGCACGGAATGCAAAAATATTCTTAGAAATATTTAACCTCCACACATTAACAAGTCCAATAGCTGAAATGAAAGATAAACAACTTGTTCATCTAGCCAGCAAGTCAGATTTCTAAAATGTTTTACGGCGAAAACATAGCACATATTTATGTCAAACCACCACCGAATACACACCGAAGACACAGCTTATTTCCATAGCCAAATTGAACAAAATATGCAATCACCAAACGCAGGATTAAAAGAAAAATAATTTCACTAACCTTTTGAAATCTTCATCAGAGGACAGTCATTTAACATGTTACACAGTACATTTATGTTTTTTTCAATAATATGCTATAAATATGCATAAATCTCTGTTTACAATGACGCATTGTTAAAAAAATGCTACTCAAATGTCCGGAGAAATGACGATGGCTTCTGCACACGCCGTCAGCTAACATGGAATACACAACATAAACTTTGACTAAATATGCATGTTCTACATATATATAGAAAGATACACTTCTTCTAAATGCAATCGCTGTGTTACATTTATTTTTTACTTTACAGATTTCGTTCACTAGGCTATAATGTGAGTCGGCGCTCAGGAATTATCATTTTGGCTCCTCTATCTCGGAGTCCACAGAAACCCAAATTTAACACATAAATGTTCCCTTACCTTTGCTGTTCTTCCATCAGAAGACCTCGAAGGGTTTATACTTACCAAAAACAGCTTTAGTTTTGAAGTCTGTGTCTTTCGGTTATCAAACACGACATATTTCGGTTGAAATGCAGCCAAAAAGTAAAGTTGGTGCGCACCAAAACGTCGAAATTACATATTATATGTCGACTAAACTTGTCAAACTTGGTTCAGAACACAGCGTTAGCATGCTATATAGCTTCACAGCAAATCTCAGGACGAAGAGAAACACAGGCATCGTTTAATCAATCTTGGAAGAAAGACACCACAGGAGCAGAACGCGCATGAGAGTAACCTGTTTTCTCGCGCGACCGAAAGGTTTCGGCCGTCATTACTCTCGTGAGCGTGCGATTCACACAATGAGAAGCCCCATTGAAAAGTTGGGCCAACGTTTTGGATGACAAGAGAGAGTTTGGGAGAATGAGTGCCCTGAGAGTTCTGCTTTACTTACAGACATAATTTAAACGGTTTTAGAAGCTTTAGAGTGTTTTCTATTCAATAATAATTTTTAATTGCATATATTAGCAATTTTTGACAGATTTTTTTTCTGTTTACCATGGGCACGCAATCACCCCAAAGGGGGCAGCAATCAGCCCTATTCACACACACACACACACACACGTTGCCTTCAGAAAGTATTCGCACCCCTTGACTTTTTCCAAATTGTATTGTGTTACAAAGTGGGATTCAAATGGATTTAATTGTCATATTCAGTCAATGTCAAAATAAAGTGCTAATACATATTGGTTAGATAAGTATTCACCCCTGAGACAAAAGATGTTCTAAACACTTTGGCAGCGATTACAACTGTAAGTCTTTCTTTCTAAGTGCTTTCTACACCTGGTTTGTACAGTATTTCCCTATTATTATTTTTACAATTCTTCAGGCTCTGTCAAGTTGGTTGTTGATCGTTGCTAGAAAGCCATTTTTGGGTCTTGCCATAGATTTTCCAGAAACTGTAACTGGGCCACTCAGGAACATTTAATGTCTTCTTGGTAAGCAACACCAGTGTAGATTTGACCTTGTGTTTTAGGTTATTGTCCTGCAGGAAGGTGATTTTGTCTTCCAGTGACTGTTAGAAAGCAGACTGAACCAGGTTTTCCTCTAGGATTTTGCCTGTGCTTAGCTCTATTCCGTTTCTTTGTCTTAAAATACCTTGCCGATGACAAGCTTAACCACAACATGATGCAGCCACCACCATGCTTGAAAATATGAAGACTAGTACTCAGTGATGTATTAGATTTGCCCCAAACTTAACACTTTGTATTCAGGACAAAATGTTAATTTCTTTGCCACATTTTATGCAGTATTACTTAAGTGTCTTGTTGCAAACAGGATGCATGTTTTAGAATATTGTTTATTCTGTACAGGCTTCCTTCTTGTCACTCGGTCATTTAGGTTAGTGTTCTGGAGTAACTGCAATGTTGTTGATCCATCCTAATTTTTCTCATATCGCAACCATTATACTCTGTTTTAAAATCACCATTGGCCTCACAGTGAATCCCTGAGCAGTTTCCTTCCTCTCTGGCAACTGAGTTAGGAAGGATGCCTGTATCTTTGCAGTGACTGGGTGTGTTGATACACCATCCAAAGTGTAATTAATAACTTCACCATGCTTAAAGGGATGTTCAGCAGCAGCTTTTAAATTATATATATTTTTACACATCTACCAATCGGTGCCTTTCTTTGCGAGGCACTGAAAAACCTCTCTGGACTTTGTGGTTGAATCTGTGCTTGAAATTCACTGCTTGAATGAGAGACCTTACAGATAATTGCATATGTGGGGTACAGAGATGGGGTACTCATTCAAAATTTATGAGTCAGATTCCATGCAACTTATTATGTGATTTGTAAAGCACATTTTTACTTCTGAACTTATTTAGGCTTGCCATAACAAAGGGGTTGTAAACGTATTGATTAACTTATTCATTTAAAAAATGTTCTACAAACAAAATTCCACTTGACACAAAATCTCAATTGAATCAATTGTAAATTCAGGCTGTAACAAAAGAAAATGTGGAAAAAGTAAAGGGGTGTGAATACTTTCATGCTACACACATCACAATTGCTGCTACCAGACTCTATTTACCATTGCTAATACTGCACAATTTTAACACTTGCCCCCCAATCCTTCCTTTCCCTCATACATGTGTAAATATTGTACTATAAATTGTCTCCCACCTGTATTATACTTATGCTAAAAATTTGATTCTAGTCTACTGAGTCATTTACTTTATGTTCGTATTTGTATTTTTTATTATTTCCTATTGTTGCTGCATTGTCAAGAAGGAACCTGCAAGTAAGCATTTTGTTTGACGGTGTACAGTATATTATGTGTTTCCTGTACATATCAGTAATACAACTTGAAACTAGATATTCGGAGGCAAGTATAATTCTGGTAACGTATCTGGACACATAATAATGTATGTAATAATGTATATCAAATGAAAGTCAAAGAGAAATCCATACACCAGTAAGGATACAATGTAATTAAAGCATTAAGATACAATTCCGTCTTCCACCATTCATATTGTATTTGGCTTCATAGTGGCTCAGCCCCCAGGCATGTAACATTAACTCCCTTTAGTTGAATAATTGTCACAGTAGGCGAGCTTCGAGGTACATTAGGACACAAAGTCATCAGGTTGCCGTCTTCCAGGGTGATCATTACCAAAGGAGAGATATGCCCACGTTTTCTGCTCTCTCTTCCCCCATCTCTCTTCCCTTCCACAAGACAAGAGACATATTGAAGTGAGACGACATGGATTATAGATAACATATAGGAGGACCTCTGCTTTTCGCAATACTAGCTAGAATTTACTGCTGGTGGCAACTGTGTGTAGTAATGAAATGATATGTCTAATTCTGAAAATAATGCAGTGTCTTTGCAGAGATGGGAAGGCAATTTAAATTACCAAGCGAAGGACAGAAGCCATTTTAATATGGAAATGAGAAGACAAGTGTATTTGTCAAGTGCATTTTCTCTGACCGTAGGTTGTCTTTTCTGCATCGTAGGGGGGAAGTTGCAAGAGGATTTTCCATTTAAAAACCGGGATATGAGTTAGAAATCTTGTTAAAAGTTATTGGCACCAACATATCTCTCCGGTGAAGAAAATGGCTATGAAATGACCCTGCTTTTGATTTAGAAGGGAAAGCAGCTCGGTTACAAGCTCAATTCTAGGCAATCACACATAACACAATAAGAATCCAGTGTGGAGCCCCCACTCTTCTCCATTACAATTTTTTCATTTGCTCAGAAACAAAGACATCTCACAGGAAGAGATAAAGACTGCTGCCAGTCAAACTACTGAATACTCCCACATGAAAAAAATACTATTGTATATTATTTAAAAAAACCTTTACTGTAGTATTCACTGTAGTGTTGTGTGGACTAAAGTCTGCAAAAGCACTACTATGAATACAGTAGTATTTCTTGTAGTATACTGTGGTATTTACAGTTAACTATAGTATAAATACTGTAGTAAAATACATTTGTAAATGCCACATGCAACAATTTCAAAGATTTTACTGAGTTACAGTTCCTATAAGGAAATCTGTCAACTGAAATAAATAAATGAGGCCCTAATCTATGGATATCACATCACTGGGAATACAGATATGCATCTGTTGGTCACAGTTACCTTAAAATAAAAAGGTAGGGCATGGATCAGAAAACCAGTCAGTATCTGGTGTGACCACCATTTGCCTCATGCAGTGCGACACATTTCCATCGCATAGAGTTGTTTAGGCTGTTGATTGTGGCCTGCAGAATGTTGTCCCACTCCTCTTCAGTGGCTGTGTGAAGTTGCTGGATATTGTCAGGAAGTGGAATCAGGAAGATCTGATTAATGTTCAGCTTCCAGGAATTGTGTACAGATTCTTGCAAATTACAATTGTTTCCGTTGTCCATATCTTATGTCATATCTTATGTCTACCCATACCATAACACCCCACTGCCACCATTGGGCACTCTGTTCATAATGTTAACGTCAGCAAACTGCTCGTCCATACACGTGGTCTGCGGTTGTGAGGCTGGTTGATGTACTGCTTGTGGACTAAGGAAAAGGAGGACCGAGCACGCCACCATTCTCATCGATGGGGCTGTAGTGGAGCAGGTTAAGAGCTTCAAGTTCCTTGGTGTCCACATCACCAACAAACTAATATGGTCCAAGCACACCAAGAAAGTCATGAAGAAGGCACGACAAAACCTATTCCCCCTCAGGAGACTGAAAGGATTTGGCATGGGTCCTCAGATCCTCAAAAGGTTCTACAGCTGCACCATTGAGAGCATCCTGACTGATTGCATCACTGCCTGGTATGGCAACTACTCCGCCTCCGACTGCAAGGCACTACAGAGGGTAGTGCGTACTTCCCAGTACATCACTGGGGCCAAGCTTCCTGCCATCCAGGACCTCTATACCAGGCGGTACCAGAGGAAGGCCCTAAATATTGTCAAAGACTCCAGCCACCCTAGTCATAGACTGTTCTCTCTGCTCCATATTGCAAGCGGTACCGGAGCGACAAGTTTAGGCCCAAGAGGCTCCTAAACCGCTTCTACCTTCAAGCCATAAGACTCCTGAACATCTAATCAAATGCCTACCCAGACTATTTGCATTGCCCCAAACACACACACACTTTTACGCTGCTGCTACTCTCTGTTATTATTTATGCATAGTCACTTTAATAACTCTACCTACATGTACATATTACCTCAATTACCTCGACTAAACGGTGCCCCTGCACATTGACTTGGTACCAGCCTTGCTATTGTTATTTTACTGCTGCTCTTTAATTATTTGTTACTTTTATTTCTTATTTTTTGGGGGGTATTTTTTTTACTGCATTGTTGGTTAAGGGCTTGTAGGTAAGCATTTCACAGTAAGGTCTACACCTGTTGTATTTGGCGTATGTGACAAATACAATTTTACCAAATTCTCTAAAATGACGTTGGAGGTGGCTTATTGCAGAGAAATGAACATTCAATTCTCTGGCAACAGCTCTGGTGGACATTTCTGCAATTAGCATGCCAATTACACACTCCCTCAAAACCTGAGCCATCTGTGGCATTGTGTTGTGTGACAAAACTCTACATTTTATTATTATCCCCAGGTGTACATGTGTAATGCTCATGCTGTTTAATCAGCTTCTTGATATACCATACCTGTCAGGTGGATGGATTATCTTGGCAATTGAGAAACGAACAAAATGTAAACAAAATGCCAGCCAATTTTAGAGGAATAATACTACTAATTTCTAAAATTAACTGCCAATATGCCAACATTCCATTCACAGAACGCAATCAATACACAACTATACACTGGCTGAAATTAGTTAATGATAGGACAAGTTGTAAATAAAATAAAATCTAATTCAATTGTATTTGTCACCATCTTTGGAAACAACAGGTGTAGACTAACAGTGAAATGCCTACTTACGTGTCCTTTTCCAACAAAGCAAAGTTAAAGATAAAGATGCACAATTCAATAACAAATGGAAACAGTGACACGAGTAATAAGTGAATAACGAATAACTATAACAAGTTAAAAAAAGAACATGTCTATATAGTACCAGTACTGAGTCAATATGCAGGGGTACGAGGTAACTGACTATGTACTAAAGAAGTGTTAAAGAAATATACGTTAACTATATTTTGTTCAATAAAATATATTGGTATTTATATTTAATTGTAAGTGCAAAATGATCCTTTGTGGTGGTCATTAGGACATAAATATTAAGGAAAAAAAACTTTACAGTCAATGGGTACAGTAGTTGAAAAACATAGTTGTGGCATCCGGGTGTCCACTACAGAGGAAATGTCTTGATAGGCTCTTATTTAGCTTTTAGCAAAACAAGCATTTAGCAAATCAAACGTTTAGCAAAACAAGCAGTCATTGTGTAGAGAATCATTGTACCATCTGTGAAATATATTTTCCATAAGCAAAAAATATTGTATTTTCAGTTGTTTGAACCTGGTGTGCAAAACCTAAAGTAAAAGATGCAAAAACTAAACTTAAGAATGGGAAGCATAGAAATAGCGCACATAGAAGAGATTCAACGCTTCTTAGACTTGCTTTCAATGAGAATGACTGATGTATAACTCAGATTTCTATTTTAATTTGGTCGGGTCGCCTGAAAAGTTACATATTGTATCTTTAGCCCTCCTGCTGTGTTCCGGTCGAATTGGACTGATGCACAAGTTCTCTCTCTGAAAAATGTACTTCATTTAATCTGATTGTCATAAGGTTCCATGACTTTGTCCACACAGGGCATCTGAACTCACAAAATTAAATGTGGGGTGTTTTATTTAACTTTTGTACACCTGTGGTGTTCCTGGGTCAAAAAAGACCGGTCATTAGAAATGAATGGGTGAGACTACAATTAGTGTATAAAATTGAGTCCAGGCACATGCCCATTCATCAGATGGACACACTTCCTCTCCCAGACCCCCACATGCATGTGTGTTTGAGCACACACACACACACACATACACACACACACACCTCCCTCCCCTTCTTGGCTTCCATGGCAACCCCCACGAGAACCTTTCCCCAATAGAATCTTTCCCCCACGGGAACCACACCTTTTGGCATTCTCACAAACAATCACAACATTGTTTCAATATAAATTTTCTCGTAGCTCTGGTATATAAAGCTTTTTGAGGCCTTGCTCACAATTCATTCTGTGGCAGGACCAAATGACCAATCGATATACTGTATGTGAGACTCTTGATCATATCTTTGATCATGACACTGGTGAGGAGGAGAGGAGGGGCCTAGCGTGAACCATGAAAAACAGCTCCAGAGCATTATTCCTCCTCCACCAAACTTTACAGTTGGCACTATGCATTCGGGCAGGTAGCATTCTCCTGGCAACTGCCAAACCCAGATGATGAGTTTATATTTTTGTTCAGTGTAGCTTCATTATGGGCATTGAAAGATATTGTTTTTATTAAAATCAATTATAGAAATAGAAAGATTAACTCCAGTCCTCCTCCTCCTCTTCACGCTCTCCCTCTCAAGCTGAACAGGACATCAGTAGGCCTAGTCCGCATGCACAGATATTGCTTTTTTTTTTTTTACAAATTGTCTTGCCTCCTGAAGTGCCACCGTACACAGCACAGTCATTGGTTAGGCAGCACAAAAGGGTTAACATTAGCAAGAGCAGGTCAGGCCAGGGCTCATGATTGTGAACGCCTATCCATTGCAGTGTGTAAAGTAGTGTAGCCTAGTTTTATATACACCATCCCAGCAGTGCAAAAACATCTCTGCTTCTCCGAGCATGCTCTTCGTATAGCCTAAAGCCATATCCTGGATTCTACACGCGGTAGTGTCATTGGAAAGTGGGATTTCACCGATTTTTGTAGGAGTAGTTGGGCCTAAATCCTCTGGGCAAGCATCCATGACTGAGGGCATGACCAGCTTTTCAACTATAGTGAAAGGAGCCTGGCACTTGGAAATGTTATTAGAGAGTAAGTATGAAAACATCAGTAAAAACAATTTGTCTGTGAAATTATTGTGCAGCATTTTTGTTTGGTTGGTCATCTCTTTTTTGTAAAAAAAGTAATAATCAGGTTTATTCTTGAAATGTGGATGTGGGCAGCTGTTATTTGAAACAAATGTGTTTGTGTGTTTGGTGTAGCTATACTCAGTCTTGGCAGCACAATTTGTTTACTGCGGCATGCATAGTTCAGCGCATTGCGCAGATAGGCCTAAGGTAAGTATTTATCCAAGTCAAATATGCCAAAGATCACAAAAAAAACCTAATCATATTCAAGACAAATATGCTGCAGATCGGCAAGCATTCCTCCAAGGACTGGTGCCAGGGTTTGAGAAAGGCTGGTGTAAACTATGGATCATTTTACTGCAGCATGGTCTCATAGACTAGACGTAACACAGTACATGTAAATCTAGGACTGTGATATTAGTATGGTATGTTATGTTTGGAATGGTTACATAAGACAAATGGTTACTTAAGGTTAAAAAAAAAATAGTACAGTGGTTGGTTGGCCTAATGATGTCTAGCAACCAACTTTAGCATTTGAACTAATTAGCAACTTTTCATCTACTTACTACTTTTTCCTACTTTGCAACTACTTATCATGTTAGCTAACCCTTTCCCTAACCTTAACTCCTTTGCTAACCCTTTCACTAACTAACCTTAACCCTTTAACCTAACTCCTAAACTTAACCCTGACCTTAACCCTTACCCCTAGCTAATGTTAGCCACTTAGCTAGAATTCGTAACATATTATACATTTTTCAAATTCGTTACATATTAAAATAAAAAAAGGTGACATATTGTACATTTTGCTAATTCGGAACAATCGGAATTGTAATTTATAACATAACATATGGACATCCACAAATGAATACATTCCATACGAAACGTAACATATCATACTAAAACTGAGTTTGTCGGATTTACGCACAGAATAATAATAAGTGCTCTGAGACCAGGTTGTTTATTGAGACAACACTAGGTGCACTTGATATTGCACCCAGCAGTTAATCAGGATGAGGGACATCCTCGGGAACACATGAAATACTATAATAAGCAACTCATTTTCAAACCCCGAGCAATATGGCATTTAATTGATTACAAAAAAAAAATACTAAACCCTCCCCCTGACTAAAATTGAAAATGCATGACCCTCTCCCATTTTCCTCCAGGGTAACTATTGTGTAAATTTCGACCTCTCCCTAATAGAGATGGATTTATTTAGTTAAAATGTTTTGTAGGCACTCTTGTCTATCATAATCACCTAACTGAAACAATTGTTTTATATCATCATAGCAGCACAGTAGACACAAAGTAGATGTTTTTCTTGCACACAGTGAGGCATAAAGTCTGCCTCTACCAAACCCAATTACTATTTTTAATTAGCTCTATGCATCTTTGTCTGTTTGTCTATTTTGTTGCCTCTCTGACATGCTTGTATCATTCTGCTGAAGTTATTCTACATCGGAAATGTTCCCAATTAGTCCTTGCTGTTTTGACTGGAGACTAGTTTTCATATTTCACTTTCGGTCCTACATTTCAACACAATCAGCAGGAGTTCACCATCCCCGACCATTTGATCTGCAGCTCTGAGAGAGTGAGGTTCCCAGTGGTCATGCTGGCTGGAGTTGAGGGGAAGACTTAAGTAGAGCACTGACCACAGCAACACGAAATGGGAATCTGAGAAATGTCCATTCTCTCTAGTGGATAGGAGTGTGAGATTGATGGTTATAGCCTCATCCCTAATTCCTTATAATAATTAACCTGTCCCTTTAATACCATCTGTGAGAATGTTGTTCATTGAAATCAGCTCAGCGTTCAACACCATTGTGCCCTCCAAGCTCGTCATCAAGCTTAGGACTCTGGGACTGAACACATCCCTCTGCAACTGAATCCCTGGACTTCCTGACTGGCTGACCCCAAGTGGTGAGTGTAGGCAACATCACCTCCGCCACGCTGACCATGAACACGTGGGCCCCACAGGGGTGTTTGCTTTGTCCCCTCCTGTACTCCTTGTTCACCCACGACTGCATGGGCACGCACGACTACATGGTGATAGGCCTGATCACCGGAGACAATGAGATATCAGTGACCTGGCAGTGTTGTGCCGGGACAACCACCTCTACCTCAACATCAGAAAGACCAAGGAGATGATGGTCGACTACAGGAAACGGGGGTGAGCACGCCGCCATCCACATTGACAGGGATGCAGTGGAGCGGGTCGAGAGATTCAAGTTCCTCGGCGTCAACATCACTAGGCCTTAAAATGGTCTAGACACACGTGCACAGTTGTGACTAAGGGGTGAAGAAGGTTGAAAAGGTTTGGAAGGTTTGTGCAGGTTGAAAAGGTTTGTGCAGCTGCACCATTGAGAGCATCTTGACTGGTTGCATCACTGCTTGGTATGGCAACGGCAATGGCGAGCTCCCTGCCATCCAGGACCTCTATTTCAGGCGGTGTGAAATGAAGGCCCGGAAAATTGTTAAAGACTCCAGCCATCCAAACCATAGACTGTTTTCTTTGCTACCGCATGGAAAATCCTGAACACCTTTGACCTCCAAGCCATAAGACTGCTAAATAGCTAACAAAATGGCTACATGAACTATCTTAGTTGACCCTTGTATTTTATTTTTGCACCCTCACAGGACTCTACACACTCAAGTACACTGACACTCCAACACACACAGACACACGCACACACACACTTCATTTGCTCTCACACATAACATGCATACACATTTATATACAAACACACTCACACACAATCATCATATACACTGCTGCTACTCTGTTTATCATATATCCTGATGCCTTTCACCTTACCCATTTACATATCTACTTCAATCACTCCAGTATCCCTGCACATTGTAAATATGGTATTGGAACTGACCCTGTATATAGCTTACTTACTTCTCCTGTTCTTCGTAAATCTTAATTTTATTTATTTGGTGTTTCTGTTCTATCTTGTGTTATTTTTAGTATTACTTTGATATTGATTATATTGTTGGGTTTATAATTTTCTTAAACTTGCACAAGTGACATTAAAACTTGAAACTTGAAACACCATCTGAGCTTTAAGAATCATTATTCACACCAAGGCTTGTACTCATAGAACTTACATAAAAGAGGGACATGTTCTGCTATGAGCTGGCAGTCTAGTCTATGCTGCCGCTGTCTGTTTCCTTTCGAGTGAATTGCCCATGTGGGTATATGGGCCGTTTTCTTTAGTTCCTCATGCTCGCTCTTTGGCTTGCCACAGTACTTTCCATAGGGCCAAATTGCATTCCAAAAACTATTTTTACAGCTGAATTTAATTTGTTAAGGCTGGTCGAGAGTGCAACAGCATGTAAGATTAATGTGCTAGGTATGAACCTCCATGCAAGCCAATCAATATTTTATGGGGGTTTATACTAAGTGTCCCTCAATGGGCGCTGGAGTATGGATGCTACTGAGATCAATGGGCGCTGGAGTATGGAATCTACTTAGATCAATGGGTGCTGGAGGATGGATCCTACTTAGATCAATGGGTGCTGAAGTATGTATCCTACTTAGATCAATGGGCGCTGGAGTATGTGTCCTACTTAGATCAATGGGCGCTGGAGTATGTGTCCTACTTAGATCAATGGGCGCTGGAGTACGTGTCCTACTTAGATCAATGGGAGCTGGAGTATGGGACCTACTTAGATCAACAGGCGCTGGAGTATGGATTCTACTTAGATCAATGGGCCCTGGAGTATGCATTCTACTTAGATCAAAATCAGCTTCTCTTACTACTCTCCCTTATTCCTGGTCTCTATTGCAAAATAGATATCATCTCAATGACACTAACCTAGATAGAAAGGTTACATAATGATCACGTGGAAAGCAAATGCAATGCAGACATGGCCACTGTATCTGTCCAGCTTTCAGAAATCTATCAATATTTCAGAAATCTACCACCACATGGGTAATTTAAAGATGCTCATGTTAATAATAACTTGGCAAAAGACAGCAATGATGGAAGCAAAAGCCCTGTCAAATATGTTGCATTCAAGCAGTAATTGTGGTAATATCTGATGACTCTAAATCTCATTCTTCCTTTTATGTTAAACTCAGGGTTTTTCTAACCTTCTGATAGATAACCTTACATTGGAGACTTCTCACACATACCAGTGCCAAAACCAATGCATGCCACTAAATTGAATATTTCACCGATATCATACAGTGGGGCAAAAAGTATATAGTCAGCCACCAATTGTGCAAGTTCTCCCACTTAAAAAGATGAGAGAGAGGCTTGTAATTTTCATCACAGGCACACTTCAACTATGACAGACAAAATTATTTTAAAAATCCAGAAAATCACATTGTAGGATTTTTAATGAATTTATTTGCAAATTATGGTGGAAAATAAGTATTTGGTCAATAACAAAAGTTTATCTCAATACTTTGTTATATACCCTTTGTTGGCAATGACAGAGGTCAAACGTTTTCTGTAAGTCTTCACAAGGTTTTCACACACTGTTGCTGGTATTTTGGCCCATTCCTCCATGCAGATCTCCTCTAGAGCAGTGATGTTTTGGGGCTGTTGCTGGGCAACACAGACTTTCAACTCCCTCCAAAGATTTTCTATGGGGTTGAGATCTGGAGACTGGTTAGGCCACTCCAGGACCTTGAAATGCTTCTTACGAAGCCACTCCTTCGTTGCCCGGGCGGTGTGTTTGGGATCATTGTCATGCTGAAAGACCCAGCCACGTTTCATCGTCAATGCCCTTGCTGATGGAAGGAGGTTTTCACTCAAAATCTCACGATACATGGCCCCATTCAGTCTTTCCTTTACACGGATCAGTCGTCCTGGTCCCTTTGCAGAAAAACAGCCCCAAAGCATGATGTTTCCACCCCCATGCTTCACAATAGGTGTGGTGTTCTTTGGATGCAACTGAGCATTCTTTGTCCTCCAAACACGATGAGTTGAGTTTTTACTAAAAAAGTTATATTTTGGTTTCATCTGACCATATGACATTCTCCCAATCTTCTTCTGGATCATCCAAATGCTCTCTAGCAAACTTCAGACGGGCCTGGACATGTACTGGCTTAAGCAGGGGGACACGTCTGGCACTGCAGGATTTGAGTCCCTGGCAGCATAGTGTGTTACTGATGGTAGCCTTTGTTACTTTGATCCCAGCTCTCTGCAGGTCATTCACTAGGTCCCCCCCGTGTGGTTCTGGGATTTTTGCTCACCGTTCTTGTGATCATTTTGACCCCACGGGGTGAGATCTTGCGTGGAGTGCCAGATCGAGGGAGATTATCAGTGGCCTTGTATGTCTTCCATTTCCTAATAATTGCTCCCACAGTTGATTTCTTCAAACCAAGCTGCTTACCTATTGCAGATTCAGTCTTCCCAGCCTGGTGCAGGTCTACAATTTTGTTTCTGGTGTCGTTTGACAGCTCTTTGGTCTTGGCCATAGTGAAGTTTGGAGTGTGACTGTTTGAGGTTGTGGACAGGTGTCTTTTATACTGATAACAAGTTCAAACAGGTGCCATTAATACAGGTAACGAGTGGAGGACAGAGGAGCCTCTTAAAGAAGAAGTTACAGGTCTGTGAGAGCCAGAAATCTTGCTTGTTTGCAGGTGACCAAATACTTATTTTCCACCATAATTTGCAAATAAATTCATAAGAAATCCTAGGGAGGTGACCAAGAACCTGATGGTCACTCTGATAGAGCTCCAGAGTTCCCCTGTGGAGATGGGGAAACCTTCCAGATTGACAACCACCTCTGCAGTACTCCACCAATCAGGCCTTTACGGTAAATTAGCCAGACGGAAGACTAGTCAGGATCAAGGGAAAGATGAATGGAGCAAAGCACAGACAGCTCCTTGTTGAAAACCTGTTCCAGAGTGCTCAGGACCTCCAGACTGGGGCGAAGGTCCACCTCACCTTCCAACAGGACATCAACCCTAAGCACACAGCCAAGACAACGCAAGAGTGGCTTCCGGACAAGTCTCTGAATGTCCTTGAGTGGCCCAGCCGGAGCACGGACCTGAACCCGATCGAACATCTCGGGAGAGACCTCAAAGATAGATAACCAAGAAGATTCGAGGCTGTAATCACAGCCAAAGGAGCTTCAATAAAGTACTGAGTAAATGGTCTGAATGCTTACGTAAATGTGATATTTCCGTTTTTACATTTTTATACATTTCCAGACACTTCTAAAAAGCTGTTTTTGCTTTGTCATTATATGGTATTGTGTGTAGATTGATGAGGGAAAATAACAATTTAATCAATTTTAGAACAAGGCTGTAACACAACAACATTTAGAAAAGGTCAAGGGGTCTGTGTACTTTACAAATGCACTGTACATACAGTACCAGTCAAAAGTTTTATAAAACCTACTCATTCAAGGGTTTTTATTAATGTTTACTATTTTCTACATTGTAGAATAATAGTGAAGACATCACAACTATAAAATAACACATATGGAATCATGTAGTAACCAAAAAAAATGTGTTAAACATATCAAAATATATTTTATATTTGAGATTCTTCAAAGTAGCCACCCTTTGCCTTGATGGCGGCTTTGCACACTCTTGGCATTGTCTCAACCAGCTTAATCTGGAATGCTTTTCCAACCGTCTTGAAGGAGTTCCCACATATACTGAGCACTTGTTGGTTGATTTTACTTCACTCTGCGGTCCAACTCATCCCAAAACTTCTCAATTGGGTTGAGGTCGGGCGATTGTGGAGGCCAGGTCATCTGATGCAGCACTCCATCACTCTCCTTCTTGATCTAATAGCCATTACACAGCCTGGAGGTGTTTTGGGTCAATGTCCTGGTTGAAAAACAAATGATAGTCCCACTAAGTGGGATGGGATGGCGTATCGCTGCAGAATGCTATGGTAGCCATGCTGGTTAAGTGTGCCTTGAATTCTAAATACATCACTGACAGTGTCACCCCCACACCCTCACACCTCCTCATACATGCGTCACGGTGGGAACCACACATGCGGAGATCATACGTTCGCCTACTCTGCGTCTCACAAAGACAACGGTGGTTGGAACCAAAAATCTCACATTTGGACTCATCAGACCAAAGGACAGATTTCCACCGTTCTAATGTCCATTGCTTATGTTTCTTGGCTCAAGCAAGTCTCTTCTTCTTATTGGTGTCCTTTAGTAGTGGTTTCTTGGCAAAATTTCCTGATTCATGCAGTCTCCTCTGAATTGTTGATGTGGGATGTGTCTTTTACTTGAGCTTATGTGAAGAATTTATTTGGGCTGCAATATCTGAGGCTGCTACCTCTAATGAACTTATCATCTGCAGCAGAGTTAACTCTGGGTCTTCCTTTCCTGTGGTTGTCCTCACGAGAACCAGTTTAATCACAGCGCTTTATGGTTGTTGCGACTGCACTTGAAGAAATTTGCAATGCATTCCATGTGGTTTAGAGAATGCCAAGACTGTAAAATGTGTCATCAAGGCAAAGGGTGACTTCTTTGATGAATCTCAAATGTAAATATATTTTCATGTCTTCACTATTATTCTACATTGTAGAAAATAGTCAAAATAGAGAGAAACCCTTGAATGAGTAGGTGTGTCCAAACTTTTGATTGCTACTGTACATTTCAGCCTTCCTGACTGTTTGATTTTTTAAATAGTTACAGTATGTCAGCTTCTGTGAACATCTCTGTCTATAAAATAAAATTAATATGTGAAATAAGGATATTTTATATAATAGTTCCCTAAAAGTCAATGAATAAATTGACATTTACAGTGTAAATGCTCACTCATCAGTCAAAGCAGAATTAATGAAATTGTACATTTAACTGAAGTTATGTTTTAACAAATATGGGCATAGCTTCACTGAATGTACTAGAGTGAAGGGTGATGGTGTTGATGACAACAAATATATGACAAAACAGTTGTATTGATAAGGGTAATAACCATAGTGATACCAACAAATACAATAGTTTTAGGTAGTGTGTAACAATGTGTAGGCAACTTACGCTATACATAGACTATACCTATCAATGCAACTTATTTTTGTAAAGTTGGACCAGTGTAATTTATGAATGTACTTATTATTTGTGCTGTTAATAGAAAGGTTTTCAGATAGCCTATAAAGCACAGTAGCATTTAGCAGCCATGTTGAGTCTTCTCCTCACAGCATCCATTCGCAATCTTGTTTGAGTGAGCCAGGAGCAAGAGAGGGGCCTCATCCATTTCACATTCTAATTCCTCTCATAATGGCATGAAAATATGCTCTTGCCTTTGCTCTTGTGTTTTTGTTCAGAGCCCCGGAGGGACATCTTCCAAAATAAAGGCATAAGCAATTCCACCTAGCATATTGATAGGAAACGACAGAATCTCAGGGTTACTATAAAGGCTGCACTATGCCTTGTTGCAGGCTAAACATCTCTCAAGCTGCCTTATGAGATTCATTAAACAAATGAGTTAACATTTAACAAATGGCATTTTGATCTCATCCCAGCAATAACCAATGTAAGTAATCATTTTAGATGTATGTGGGGCAGTAACGGTTGCCAGCGCTGCTCTCTGCTGTTTTAATGAGACTGTCCACTTTTCCCTTTCATCCCTAAACAATTATCTGCTTTGCCCGAGGAACACAGAGAATAATTGCTTTGTGTCTCTGTGTGTTTTACAATCCTGCATTCCTCAAATATTGTGGGTAATTTATCTAAAGAGCTTACAATGTTTTCTGAGTAGGTGTACAGTCTGAAATGTTAAAATTGGCTTCTCTAATGGTACAACTGGATTGATTGGTAGGCACACTTTATATTGAGTCTACTATGTCAGTGCGTACACTAAGAGTATATGCATAGGTCCGTGAAAGTAGAGTATGGGAAGGCTTGAAGAAACTTTGAAAGTTCTTGAAATGTTCCGGATTGACTCGCCTTCATGGCTTAAAGTAATGATGGACTGTCATTTCTCTCTGCTTATTTGAGCTTTTCTTGCCATAATATGGACTTGGTCTTTTACCAAATAGGTTTATATACTGTGTACCACCCTTATCTTGTCACAACACAGCTGATTGGCTCGCTTTATACAAGGCACACCTGTTAATTGAAATGCATTCCAGGTGACTACCTCATGAAGCTGGTTGAGAGAATGCCAAGAGAATGCAAAGCTGTCATCAAGGCAAAGGGTGGCTACTTTGAAGAATCTCAAATATAAAATATATTTTGATATGTTTAACACATTTTTGGCTACTACATGATTCCATATTGGTTATTTCATGGTTTTGATGTCGTCACTATTATTCTACACTGTAGAACATAGTAAAAATAAAGAAAACCCCTTGAAGGAGTAGGTGTGTCCAAACCTTTGATTGGTACTGTGTGTCTCTCAAAGTTAATATCCTTCTCAATTAAAGGATGCAAAAGTCATATACAGTTGGTGGGAAGGAACACTTGGCTGGCATGCTAGAGGGAATGCCTTAGAATAGACATTCAAGTTACAAACTTAGAGACTATGACTCATAGCCTCATAGTTGTGTCACCCCCAGGATAGCAGCCATTTTGATGATCTGTTCATTGCCATGTTTGTTGCCATGGCACCCTAGGGTCGAACGGTATGCCATATTTGACTATACAGTATAGAGTACCTGCATTGATGCATGTACCGGTTTGGGTTTTTCCTTTACTTTCTATAACGGTATTTCAATGTTGTTTTTGTTTTTTAATGTGATATGCAACTCAGACGAATATCATTTCCGATTTTAAAGTTGACTCTGTTTGCTACCTGAGGCGTGTCTCCCTCTTGCTGCATGCCACTTCCCACACCAAGCCCTGCACCGTCAGTCAAGGAGAGAGCAGTTGCTCGACCACAGAGTCACAAACATTTTCTTGCTGTTCACTCTGCAATACGCATTGTCAGACAGATGTAGAAAGATGTTTCTGGAAACGATGCTGCTTTCCACAAGCGTTCTGCAATTACTCTATTAGTTTGTGTATCTTACTTTCCGTGAGTTTGTCTTTTCTTAGCAAGTTATGACTAAAATACATTTTGTTAGCCTCTAATGCTACTCACTAGTTAGCTGGCTAGCTAGCCAGCTAAGAATCAGAGCAAAGGTAGATAGCTGATACAGCCTGGTATCTTCAATCAGAAAGGAGTAGGTGAAACATGAATATGTTTGCTCGATGGCTAGCTACATGAGGTAAGAAAATATTTAATGTAACAAATAATTAGGGTCCCCTGGAAACATTGACCAACACTTTGGATCCTAGCCTGTCAATAATTCCTTCATGGCTCATTCATTCGTCATGTCAAACAACAATGCATTCAAGGTGCTGCCCACTATATTCCAACTATTAGAATAATAATTTGTATGATTCCAACAGTTCACCAATTAACTAGGCCTAGATTGTTTGTCCATATCATGGAGAGCAGGACTGGCACAGAGTGGAAATGATAACAAAAGTGAAGGAAATGCAGAAAATAATTTTTGTTTGAAGTTGGATAGAACAGTATAGAACCATCAGAATGAAGAAAGTGCCATTGAAATCACTTATAATGTATGTGTTGCTACCATAGGGTCATGAACTACTCATAAAGCACATTGAGAACTTTTATTAATCAAAAACTGTCATGCCGTCAAAAATGTTAAAAATATTGTGATATGATTGCCATCTGCTAGATTTGCCAATGCTGTTTTGATTTGAACGTGCTTCTTTGGGGTGCTCATGGATTTACTGAGATTTCCTAGGGTTAGTTTAGCACGTGGACTGGCGACTGAGGAGCTGCAGGGAGGTGACTCGAGTGACGATGGTGAGGCAGTGGAAAGATTTGCACGGCAAGGCAGAGCCAGGCTACAGGTTAAGTTGTCACAATCAATGCGGTTTGGACCGTGAAGGATGCTGGCTGACTAGTTCTGTGAGCTATTCTCAAAAAGAGAGCAACCACTGTCATTTGGAATAATATTTCAATGTGTTATTGTTTTGGTCTTTGCATAGTTGTCTATTTTTTTGGTGACCATTTGATGTTTACCACAATTCAGCTTTTAGATCTGTAACATGTTTGATGTTTTTGACCACAATGGAAATAATGGGACTTTTTTGTGTTGTCCTCAACACCTCAACACTATGCATTGTATACACATTTGTGGTTGTATTGTGTTTTTCAATTGTCAAATATAATCAATAAATCAATCAATCTTGCTGGCAAGCTCATGCCTTTTTATCATCTGTTGGCTCTGTGGCAGCGTATAGCAAGGGAGGAGAGAGCGAAGGCTGGAGAACACGGTCATCAGGGACAGCTACTGGAAGGATGATTGAAGTGCACCGTTGTGTACTGTCGAGACCTAAAAGAGAGTGAGCATGCCGAGCTCCTTGACTCAGTACCGGTACCACCTGTATATAGCCTCGTTATTGTTATTACATTTATTCGATTTTTTACTTTAGTTTATTTAGTAAATATTTTCTTAACTCTATTTCTTGAGCTGCATTGCAAATCAAATCAAATCTTCTTAGGGCTGAAATCTTGTTAACGGGATCGATATGACAACAGCCAGTGAAAGTGCAGTGCGCCAAATTCAAAACAAATGAAATCTCATAATTAAAATTCCTCAAACATACAAGTATCTTTTGGATGAATAGCGTGCCCAGAGTGAACTGCCTCCTTACTTGGTCTCAGATGCTAATATATGCATATTATTATTAGTATTGGATAGAAAACACTCTGAAGTTTCTAAAACTATTTGAATGAGTATAACAGAACTCATATGGCAGATGAAAACCTGAGAAAAACTCAACCAGGAAGTGGGACATCTGAGGTTTGTAGTTTTTCAAAGCTTGGCCTACCGAACACACAGTGTCTATGGAGTCAAGTTGCACTTCCTACGGCTTCCACTAGATGTCAACCGTCTTTAGAAACTTGAATGAGGATTCTACTTCCACACACCAAGACTGCTTCCATCACGTGGACTGAGATATGTTTTGTATTGCGTCAGACAACAACATTGACGAATACGCTGATTCGGTGAGCGAGTTCATTAGAACGTGCGTTGAAGATGTCGTTCCCATAGCAACGATTAAAACATTCCCAAACCAGAAACCGTGGATTGATGGCAGCAGTCACGTGAAACTGGAAACCCGAACCACTGCTTTTAATCAGGACAAGGTGACCGGAAACATGACCGAATACAAACAGTGTAACTATTCCCTCTGCAAGGCAATCAAACAAGCTAAGCGTCAGTATAGAGACAAAGTAGAATCTCAATTCAACGGCTCAGACACAAGAGGTATGTGGCAGGGTCTACAGTCAATCACGGATTACAAAAAGAAAACCAGCCACGTCACGGACCAGGATGTCTTGCTCCCAGGCAGACTAAATAACTTTTTTGCCCGCTTTGAGGACAATACAGTGCCACTGACACGGCCCACAACTAAAACATGCGGACTCTCCTTCACTGCAGCCGACGTGAGGAAAACATTTAAACGTGTCAACCCTCGCAAGGCTGCAGGCCCAGACGGCATCCCCAGCAGCGCCCTCCCTATCCCAGTCTGTTGTTCCCATATGCTTCAAGAGGGCCACCATTGTTCCTGTTCCCAATAAAGCTAAGGTAACTGAGCTAAACGACTACCGCCCCGTAGCACTCACTTCCGTCCTCATGAAGTGCTTTGAGAGACTAGTCAAGGACCATATCACCTCCACCCTACCTGACACCCTAGACCCACTCCAATTTGCTTACCGCCCAAATAGGTCCACAGACGATGCAATTTCAACCACACTGCACACTGCCCTAACCCATCTGGACAAGAGGAATACCTATGTGAGAATGCTGTTCATCGACTACAGCTCGGCATTTAACACCATAGTGCACTCCAAGCTCGTCATCAAGCTCGAGATCCTGGGTCTCGACCCCGCCCTGTGCAATTGGGTACTGGACTTCCTGACGGGCCGCCCCCAGGTGGTGAGGGTAGGCAACAACATTTCCATCCCGCTGATCCTCAACACTGGGGCCCCACAATGGTGCGTTCTGAGCCCTCTCCTGTACTCCCTGTTCACCCACGACTGCGTGGCCACGCACGCCTCCAACTCAATCATCAAGTTTGCGGACGACACAACAGTGGTAGGCTTGATTACCAACAACGACGAGACGGCCTACAGGGAGGAGGTGAGGGCCCTTGGAGTGTGGTGTCAGGAAAATAACCTCACACTCAACGTCAACAAAACTAAGGAGGACTTCAGGAAACAGCAGAGGGAACACCCCCCTATCCACATCGATGGAACAGTAGTGGAGATGGTAGTAATTTTTAAGTTCCTCGGCGTACCCATCACAGACAAACTGAATTGGTCCACCCACACAGACAGCATCGTGAAGAAGGCGCAGCAGCACCTCTTCAACTTCAGGAGGCTGAAGAAATTCGGCTTGTCACCAAAAGCACTCACAAACTTCTACAGATGCACAATCGAGAGCATCCTGTGGGGCTGTATCACCGCCTGGTACGGCAACTGCTCCGCCCACAACCGTAAGGCTCTCCAGAGGGTAGTGAGGTCTGCACAACGCATCACCGGGGGCAAACTACCTGCCCTCCAGGACACCTACACCACCCGATGTCACAGGAAGGCCATAAAGATCATCAAGGACAACAACCACCCGAGCCACTGCCTGTTCACCCCGCTATCATCCAGAAGGCGAGGTCAGTACAGGTGCATCAAAGCTGGGACCGAGAGACTGAAAAACAGCTTCTATCTCAAGGCCATCAGACTGTTAAACAGCCACCACTAACATTGAGTGGCTGCTGCCAACACACTGACTCAACTCCAGCCACTTTAATAATGGGAATTGATGGAAAATGATGTAAAATATATCACTAGCCACTTTAAACAATGCTACCTAATATAATGTTTACATACCCTACATTATTCATCTCATATGTATATGTATATACTGTACTCTATATCATCTACTGCATCTTTATGTAATACATGTATCACTAGCCACTTGAACTATGCCACTTTGTTTAGATACTCATCTCATATGTATATACCGCACTCAATACCATCTACTGTATCTTGCCTATGCCGCTCTGTACCATCACTCATTCATATATCTTTATGTACATATTATTTATCCCCTTACACTTGTGTCAATAAGGTAGTAGTTTTGGAATTGTTAGCTAGATTACTTGTTGGTTATTACTGCATTGTCGGAACTAGAAGCACAAGCATTTCGCTACACTCACATTAACATCTGCTAACCATGTGTATGTGACAAATAAAATTTGATTTGATTTGATTACTATAAACGAGGAGCTCATGAGACCTCTTTGAGTCAGTGGTCTGGCAGAGTGTCTTGGTCTCATGACAGGTGCTCCCGACAGAGTTAGCTCTCGTTCCAGTGCTTTTCTTCCAACATAGGAATTCTCCGGTTGGAACATTATTGATGTTTTATGTTAACAACATCCTAACGACTGATTCCATACATTGCATGACATGTTTCTAAAGGACTGTAACGGAACCTTTCGAGTTTTTGTCTGGACGAAGTGCTTCCACCTCATGAAGATGAATTAGTGGGCTGAACACGCTAACAACAAGTGGCTATTTGGACATAAATTATGGACTTTATGGAACAAATCAGTCATTTATTGTCGAACTGGGATTCCTGGGAGTTCCTTCTGATGAAGATCTTCAAAGGTAAGTGAATATTTATGGTGTTATTTCTAACTTCTGTTGACTCCAAAATGGCGGGTATTTCTCTGGCTGTTTTGGGCTCTGAGCGCCGTTCTCAGATTATGCTTTTTCCGTAAAGTTTAAAAGAAATCTGACACAGCGGTTGCATTAAGGAGAAGTCTATCTTTAATTCTGTGAATAACACTTGTATCTTTTATCAATGTTTATTATGAGTATTTCTTTAAAATCACTGGATGTTTTGGAAATCAAAACATTACTGCATGTAAAGCGCCAATGTAAACTAAGATTTTTGGATACAAATATGCACATTATCGAACAAAACATACATGTTTTGTGTAACATGATGTGCTATGAGTGTCATCTGATGAAGATCATCAAAATATAGTGATTAATTTTATCTCAATTATATCTCAATCAATTTTATCTCAATTTTTGTGACTCCTATCTTTGGCTGGAAAAATGGCTGTGTGTTTTTTCGACTTGGCTATGACTTAACATAATCATATGTTGTGCTTTCACTGTAAAGCATTTTTGAAATCGGACACAATGGGTAGATTAACAGGTTTATCTTTCATTTGCTGTATTGTACTTGTTAATGTGTGAAAGTTACATATTTCTGAAAATTATTTTAAAATTTCATGCTCTGCCTTTTCAGCGGAATGTTGTCGAGGGGTTCCACTAGCGGAACGCTAGAAAGGTTAATCCCATTACAGTGTCCGATTTCAAATAGGCTTTACATCGAAAGCACCACAAACGATTATATTAGGTCAGAGCCAAGTCACAAAAACACACACAGCCATTTTTCCAGCCAAAGAATTGAGTCACAAAAATCAGAAATAGAGATATAATTAATCACTAACCTTTGATGATCTTCATCAGATGACACTCATAGGTCTTCATGTTACACAGTACATGTATGTTTTGTTCGATAAAGTTCATATTTATATAAAAAAATATCAGTTTACGTTGGCACGTTATGTTCAGTAGTTCCAAAAACATCCGGTGATTTTGCAGAGAGCCACATAAATTTACAGAAATACTCATTATAAATGTTGATGAAAATACAAGTGTTATGCATGGAAATATAGATAAACTTCTCCTTAACCTCTCTGAACTACCGCTACCGGATCCGGTAGCGTAACTACACCCTCAGGCTCATTACCATAACGCAACGTTAACGATTTCTCAAAATCGCAAATGAAATGAAATAAATATGCCTGCTCTCAAGCTTAGCCTTTTCTTAACAACACTGTCATCTCAGATTTTCAAAATATGCTTTTGAACCATAGAAAATCAATCATTTGTGTAAGAGTGATAATGGCTGACGTAGCATTTAGCGTAGCATTTAGCACATAACATTTTCACAAAAACCAGCAAAGTAATCAAATAAAATAATTTACCTTTGAAGAACTTCAGATGTTTCAATGAGGAGACTCTCAGTTACAAAGCAGATGTCCAGTTTTTCCTGAAAGAATCTTTGTGTAGGACAAATCGCTCCGTTTTGTTACTACACATTTGGCTACCGAAACGAACCGAAAATTCACCAAAACGTCGAACTTTTTTCCGAATTAACTCCATAATATCGACCGAAACATGGCAAACGTTGTTTGAATCAATCCTCAAGGTGTTTTTTCACATATCTCTTCATTGATATGCCGTTCGTGGAAGCATGGTTTTTCTCTGAATTCCATGGAAAAATACCAGCACCTGAGTTTTGCGCATCAATTTCCACACAGGACACCGTGCGGGACACTTGGAAAATGTAGTCTCTTATGGTCAATCTTCCAATGATATGCCTGCAAATACGTCACAATGCTCCAGACCCCTTGGGGAAACGATAGAAAGGGCAGGCTCATTCCTGTCCCATTCACAGCCGTATAAGGAGATGATGCAAATCGGTGCCTCAGAAATCCTGTTCATTTCCTGGTTGCAGAAACATCTTGGTTTCGCCTGTAGCATGAGTTCTGGGGCACTCACAGTGAAAATCTTTGCAGTTCTGGAAACGTCAGAGTGTCTTCTTTCCAAAGCTATCAATTCCATGCATAGTCGAGCATCTTTTTGTGACGATATATTGCGCTTAAAACGGGAATGTCTTTTTATCCAAAAATGAAATAGCGCCCCCGTAGGCTTAAGAGGTTAATGCAACCGCTGTGTCAAATTTCAAAAAAGCTTTACGGAAAAAGCAAACCATGCAATAATCTGGCGCTCAGAGAACCAACAAACCAACAAACCAAAAACATATCGGCATATTGTGCAGTCAACAGAAGTCAGAAATAACATTATAAATATTCACTTACCTTTGATGATCTTCATCAGAATGCACTCCCAGGAATCCCAGTTCTATAATAAATGTTTGATTTGTTCGATAATGTCCATCATTTATCTCCAAATAGCTACTTTTGTTAGCGTGTTTGGTAAACAAATCAAAACTCATGAAGCGCATTCACTAGTTGCAGACGAAATGTCAAAAAGTTCCGTTACAGTCCGTAGAAACTTCTCAAACGATGTATAGAATCAATCTTTAGGACGTTTTTAACATAAAACTTCAATAATTTTCCAACCGGAGAATTCCTTTGTCTTCAGAAAAGCAAATGGAACGGGAGCTACCTCTCATGTACGCGTGATGAGCTCGTGACTGCTGGCAGACCTCTGACTCATTCCCCTCTCATTCAGCCCCCCTTCATAGTAGAAGCCTCAAACAAGTTTCTAAAGACTGTTGACATCTAGTGGAAGCCTTAGGAAGTGCAACATGACCAATATCCCACTGTATCTTCAATAGGGGCTGAGTTGAAAATCGACCAACCTCAGATTTCCCACTTCCTGGTTGGAATTTTTCTCAGGTTTTTGCCTGCCATATGAGTTCTGTTTTACTCACAGACATAATTAACATAACAGTTTTAGAAACTTCAGAGTGTTTTCTATCCAAATATATTAATAATATGCATATATTAGCAACTGGGACTGAGGAGCAGGCAGTTTACTCTGGGCACATCTGGGCACCTTACTCATCCAAGCTACTCAATACTGCCCCCCAACCATAAGACGTTTTTAAATTAAGGGCTTATAAATAAGCATTTCACAACCTTTTGTATCCAGCGCATGTGACAAATACAATTTGATTTGGATTGTGTAGGATGATATCAATAGTGTATCTGTCTACAATGTGCTGCTCTGAGTATGCTAGGTTTTATTCAGGTTAGGGATGCTTTCAGATCTACTGCCTGAACTAAGATGTCAATGGTGGTCCAACTTTACAGTTGCACAACACATGCTAGCAACTTCAAAGTAACCTACTACTTGCAGTATTCATTTTGGCGCCAGTGGGTAGGTTGTGCATGTGACAAGGACGAGTGTGACGAGTGGAGCAACCTTTATACAGTGCCTTCGGAAAGTATTCATACCTCTTGACTTTTTCAAAATGTTGTATGGTTGGTTATAGCCTTACTATAAAATTGATTACATAGTTTTTTTGCTCATCAATCTACACACAATCTACAAGCAAAAACAGGTTTTTAGAAATGTTTGCAAATATATATATATTTTATAAAATGGAAATATCACATTTACATAAGTACTCAGACCCTTTACTCAGACCCTTTACACAGTACTTTGTTGAAGCACCTTTGGCAGCGATTGCAGTCTGGAGACTTCTTGGGTATGACGCTACAAGCTTGCCACACCTGTATTTGAGGACTTTTTCCCATTCTCTCTGCAGATCCTCTCGAGCTCTGTCAGGTTGGATGGGGAGCATCGCTGCACAGCTATTTTCAGGTCTC
This sequence comes from Oncorhynchus kisutch, assembly GCF_002021735.2. Classification (NCBI taxonomy): domain Eukaryota; kingdom Metazoa; phylum Chordata; class Actinopteri; order Salmoniformes; family Salmonidae; genus Oncorhynchus; species Oncorhynchus kisutch. Next base: position 18,809,560 of record NC_034196.2, on the reverse strand, counting down.
TCCAGAGAAGTTTGATCGGGTTCAAGTCTAGGCTCTGGCTGGGCCACTCAAGGACATTCAGAGACTTGTCCCGACGCCACTCCTGCGTTGTCTTGGCTGTATGCAGAGGGTCGTTGTCCTATTGGAAGGTGAACCTTCGCCCCAGCCTGAGGTCCAGAGCACTCTGGAGCAGGTTTCCAACAAGGTTCTTTCTGTACTTTGCGCCGTTCATCTTTCCCTCGATCCTTTCCCTCGATCCTGACAAAGAGTCTTGGTGGTTCCAAATTTCTTCAATTTAAGAATGATGGAGGCCTCTGTATTCTTGGGAACCTTCAATGCTGCAGAAATGTTTTGGTAGCCTTCCCCAGATCTGTGTCTCGACACAATCCTGTCTCAGCTCTACGGACAATTCCTCCTACCTCATGGCTTGGTTTTTGCACTGTCAACTGCGGGACTTTATATAGGCAGGTGTTTTTTTGTTTTAATACATTTCGCAACATTTCGAAAACCTGCTTTCGCTTTGTCATTATGGGGTATTATGTTTTTATTTAATCAATTTTAGTTTAAGGCTGTAACGTAATAAAATGTGAAAAAGGTCAAGGGGTCGGAATACTTTCTGAAGCCACTGTATATGATCTATAGCAGCAACGCACTGCGAGCACAGGGAGCAGACTTTTTTCAAGAGTCATGAGTATTTGAAAAATTATCTTTTAAATTATATTTTAAAAAGTAATTTTCCACCAATGAAAAGGGCACTTTTTTCATAGGAGGGCAAAAGGGCAGATTCTCCAGCACTGCTAGGGCTCTATCTGTGCACATTCCTGAATACAGTTCTCCCCAAAATAAAATACAATGTTCAAGGAAGACACCCTGCCTTGAACACCAGGACCAAGGGCAAATACTCAGAGTACAGCCTCTTACTCTATCGCATGGAACAACAAAGGGCCAGACCACATCCCCTACCGCTGGAAGGACAAGGAAGAGTTACAGCCCTGCAAGAAGAGACTGGAAACCAGGAAAGAATAGGCTCCCCTACTGTTCTGTCACTTCCCTTTTGTGCAGATATCTTCACCCTTTCTGAAAATGATAAGAATTGGCTGTTCTACCATAGTTTGTCATATTTTCTCCCATTATATAAAATATAAGCACAGATTTAAAGTAAATCGTCTTCCTGGCTTGTTAGTCATTGCTATTGATTTATGTGGAGAGATCCATCTTGATGCAAGGGATTTGAATGTAGAAATCCACTATGGAGTGTTGTGCGTTTGCTATCTGATCCTACTTTCCATTGCAACCTATTGAAGATTCAAGAAAGAACATCTCAAAGCCTCATATGTTTGTTTTTGTCTGCATTCTCCTCAGGCACTGGCCACTCTGATTAGCATGAACCATGCGGAGGTACAGTATACCTGCTCTACTGTAAACTACCATTGCATAACATAGTGATGTTGCTAACATCTGTGTTACATTATTGAAATAACCTTGTTTAACACAGCAACTGGATAGCGAGAGTGTTTTTATTGACACGTGCCATGAGGGAACTTAACATTGATCTGGAATTATGCTTCTTTTGGCCGATGTCACCCAGTTCACGCTTATTAAAGCCCTAATATGGCATTTGATTGACAAGCTAATCTGCCAATCAGCTCAGTTAAACATTCGTGCCAGCCACAGTACTAGCTCTTGTGAATATCTAATCGGTCTGTGGTGCTGATTTGGATAGGTGGCCAATGGCTTGGGACCCTTTGGTGTAGTGGCCCGGCAGAAGGGCACTATTTAAAGCAGGATCAGTGATCACAGTACCCTTTCCCTTTCTTGTGCTTTCCATCCTTTTGGGTTCTGGGAATGGAGAGAGATGAGACAAGAATATTCAAGAGCATCCAAAGCATTCCAAGCTTGAGGTCTGCTGTGTGAGTGAGTGTGTGTGTGTGCTTGCTACTGTGTTTTCTGCTTAATAAATGTTTATACGTGACTGAATTTTTATGAGCCTGCAGGTGAACTCGAGTTTGATTTTGTGTATGTATGTGTGTGTGACTCTGTGTATTTTTTGTATGCTTATTTTATCAAGTTACATCAACAAAGATGCGCCAGCAGAAATGCGACATCTCTATCATACCGTGACCTTGCAGCCTGTGGCTGATTGTTTATCATTCAATTGGAAAATGTGTTTTGTGATGTGACTAATAAATGAACATTTGAAAAGATTATCATATTTCAACATGGCATGCACAATATATAAAGATAATCTCGTCTTTAACCACGAAGTCAGAAGTATGGCTGTGAAATAATTCTCAATGGTGTACAATGCATCATCCCTGCAAACAATAATGAGTCATTAGGACGTCCCCGGGACCTCACGAAATTGTCACCTAAAGTCTTCAGGACGTTGTGTCATGGTCCCCTGGAGGTTTTGTTTAGTTCCCTGTTTGCCCCGGGTACGTCCATGAGGACGATTTTAAGGCCTTTCTTGGGATGTTGTTTCATGGTCCCTTGAAGGTTCTTGGGTCACTGTGTCATGGTCTCCTGAAGACTTTTGTCTAGTTCCCGGTTTGTCCCGGGGACGTCACCTGATGGTCACAAAGGAACATTGTCCCTCCACATAAAATAATTTATACTCAGGGGACACGCACCGTAGTTTCATTAAAACTCTCCCTTTGTTACTGTTGCCAAGCCCATCAAGGCCCTGATTGGGGAATGACTTATCCAGTCACAGCTCTTTGTCTTTTGACAATGCTAGGGACACCCACAAACAGTACTTTTAAGTTACATATTTGACACACATGATTACATTGTGCGTGGTTATTCATACAGTACTGGGATTTGAACTCACAACCTTGTGGTTCACAGCAGTCTGCTCTTCGTGCTACGCCACCATGTCTGTATCAATAATTGATTTCACCTGGAGGACTATTCCTACACTTTGAACTACAAAGTCAATCTCAGCTCTGTTAAAAATACGCTGCAGAAAAACTATTATAATTATCATAATGATTCAGGAGTAACATTAAAACTATTTTGCTAAATGCAGAAATGTAATTTAGGTAAAGAATTATAGAACTTATAGATCAGCATACCCCAAATCTAGAGGTTGAGAGTTCAACCCCCAGTTGGGGTCATATTGAAGAGTCAGTACTAAGTGATCATGGGGGGGATTATGTAAGATACTCTTTGAAGAGATAGGGTTTCAGATGTTTTCTGAAGACGGGCAGGGACTCTGCTGTCTTAACTTCAAAGGGAAGCTAGTTCCAACATCGGGGTGCCAGGACAGAGAAGAACTTGGACTGGCCTGTGCACGAGCTGACTCCAATAGGGTTGGGAGGGCCAAGACACCAGAGGTGACAGAATGGAGTACTCAGGTTGGGGTGTAGGGTTTGAGCATAGCCTGAAGGTTGGGAGGGGGAGTTCCTCTTGCTGCTCTGTAGGCAAGCAAGTACCATGGTCTTGAAGTGGATGCGAGCTTCAACTGGAAGCCAGTGGGGTGTGAAGAGCAGCGGGGTGACATTGGAGAATACCAGGCGGGCTGGAGCTTTCTGGATAAGTTGCAGTGGTTTGGTGGCACAAGCGGGGATCCCAGCCAACAGCGAGACAAAACCTCCAGGGGACCATGACACAACGTCCAAAGAACATCCTAACAATGTTCCCTTGGGACCATCAAGCAATGTCCAAACAACTAGTAAAATGAAAGTCCTGAGAACGTCCTAAAAGGTTCCTGACATTGTCCTCAGTTGACTGCATGGGAACTTAAAGGGTTCTGCACAAAGGTCCCCCAGGGAACATTCCTTCGGACCATCATGTCCTCCGAACGCCAGTGGGATAACGTTGCGCGAAACCCTTAAGGGACATAATAGGAACATCGCAGAATATCCTTAGGACTTCCCCTGTTTGCAGGGATACATTAACACGGACACAGCGGTGCTGGACTTAGATAAGAGGTGCTTCTGAAGATTGGAAGAAAGTCAACTTCTATCCTTCCAGAACTTTACCATCATTTAAATAAATATGTTTGTGACTTTTTCTCCCACATGCTAGTATGACTAATCCTAACCTAACACCTAGGCCTAACCACTCTCTACAGTAACATGCCTAAGCCTAACCTTACCCTAACCCCTAATCCTAACCTTAACCTTTCACTAGCATTCAGATATTTCAGAGAATGTTTACATTTCTCATGCTGGTGCAAATTGGACAGGGCTTAAGTTTCTTGTGAGATCAAGTTGGAACAGCAGAGATGGATGTTGGGTGAGGTTTTCATTGCAAATTGAGTTTGTAATGGTAGGTGACTTGGGGGACAGTATTGTCATGCAGGGGGATTTGTAATTGAGAATGTATGGATCAACAATATTTACCCCAGCAGTCACCTCCACAGGTAGAGAGCATCATGGAAGAGTGTGGCCACAATTGTATTTTTATTTATTTGTTTCAGAATCTTCCCGAAGGATTTATAAAGAACATGGGGTCATCGTACCTCTCAATTCCGAGCAGAGGAGAAACACAATTAAAGGAGAAAGGATAATACAAACGAGACAACCTTCATGTTGAGCACATCCATTTTTAAAATGGCCTCTCTCCTAGATGAGCACTTGATTGTTTTGCATTGTACACACAGCAATGCACTCAGACTAATACATCATAGTTGCATTCCAGAGCGAGTGTATTGACTGAAACTAATCATGAGATTGGTTAATCAGTAATACAGAAACACAGAGAAACAAAGCCGGCGTGACTTCCAAGGTCAAGAGAGGCCTGCATTATTTGTTGCTGGCTCACCAATCCTTTATAATGTGCAATGGCCAATTCCGAGCTCTCTATTAAGAATGGATGAACTCATTTCATGTATTAAGGAGTCTGAATTGATTTTGAATTAAAAGTGCTGATTTGATTCATGCTTTATGAAGCTTGAGTGTAATAAGAACAAAAAATGAATTTGTCTTGTCAGAAGAAGTGATTGAGAAATAATAATCATAGCTCCACCGGCCACATATCCCATCAAACACTTAGGTAGGTAAGGCTGTGTGGACAGATTAATCAAAAATGTAAGTCTTAGGTAGGAAACGGCAATCTGTAACTTTGATGCATTATCCCATTCATTCCAGGAACACCTTCCATGCACTTCTAGTGTAGCACAAAGTTCATTTGATGTCAGGTTGAAATTGTACCACCATGTGTGTCAATGTATTATTTTGATGTGTTTCGGTTATTGCCACAATAGTAATAGATATTGGACTTTAATGATTCTTTATATATTCTTTTCATAACACATTTTATTGACCAATGTTTTTTACAGTATTAACTGGGAAATAATGTATTCATTAAATAATGTATGCATGCAAAATACAGTTTTTCCATGACATATTGCTTCATTATCTACACTCTGTACATATTTTAAGAAGAAAAAACACATTTTAGAGCTCTGTGATATATTGTTAACATATAATCATAAGTGTGCTATAACCATTAGAACACCTTCCCAAAACATTGAGCACTATCAACATAAGATATCCTGAGTTGCTAATATTGTCATTACAATTCATAGCACAAAGCTTGTTAGCGCTAATGAAATTACCTGGTTGTGTCCTTGTCCTGTTGACTGATGACTGTTAAGTAATCACACAGAAACTGTCTGTGCTTAAAAGGATTTACAATTAGGATATGTAACCCCACGATTGGGCTTAATGCGCCATAAATATTAATACTAGCATCCTCTTGTGTAGCCTTTTGAGCTCCTGAACCATAACAATTGGGGAGATTAGTAAAATGCCTGTTACTCTACGGGGGAAATAACATGCCATACATATTCATATTTCAAGTATGCCAATAGAAGTTAACCACAAATGAATTTCAAACGGTCAGATATCTCGTCAATCAGCATGTCACAGGTGAATATGGGGCGGCAGGGTAGCCAAGTGGTTAGAGCATTGGACTAGCAGCCGGAAGGTTGCAAGTTCAAATCCCCGCGCTGATAAGGTACAAATCTGTCATTCTGCCCCTGAACAGGCGGTTAACCCACCGTTCCTAGGCTGTCATTGAAAATAAGAATTTGTTCTTAACTGACTTGCTTAGTTAAAAATATATATATATAGCCAGTAGCAGTTGGGATGTGGTCAGAAGTCTATCAGAAATAGATGTTTTGTGGGTCCCACTGAGGTTTCAATTGAAGAAATTAGCAGCATATTCAATTCAGTGGACACAAACACACTTGCATTACATTAGAACCAAACAAACTAGAACTAACATTGGAAAACTTTTCCATGTAAATGTACAGTATTATACCAGAGTTCCCAACTTAATGTTGTCATTTTTCTTTATAGCAGAGATGCTGTAATATATTTTATAGTTATTTTGTACTTAATGTAAAATCATCACATTTACATGGATGAATAAGGTTTTATGTAAGGAAAATAGTAGTGTGAATATATTTTACATCACCTCTGCTGTAAAGCAAACTTACAGTATTAAGCTGGGAACTCTGGTGCCAAGATAATACTGTAAATTTAGTGACATTTTCCCTGAACTCTAAATATGAAAACAAAATATGATTTGTACATAACATACATTTATTCAAATTGGTAACATTAAGAACAAATTAACAACAGATTTGACAATAGAAGTAACAACAGTTAACGCATATGTAACCAAATAAGAGCATCATGACAGACGCACAAATGTCATACCCACAAGACAGGCTAATCCCTCACCATTACAATAACAGGGGAGGTTAGCATTTATGGGGGAGGGGAGGGTATGATATTTATGCCTCTAACTTTCTCACTCATCATTATTCACAATTCATTCAGGATTATCTGTAATCATGGTAGCGTCCACATTCATGTAGAAGTGTTTAGAAACATGACACAATGCATTATTTACCATTTATTCATATTGGGCAACAAAATGATCTGAAACACAACCAAAACAAACAGCAAATGTATCAAACACATTTGTAGAGTCACAAGCTTGATGATATGAATATGGACCCAAATACTTAAAGCTGCAATATGTCACTTTTTGTATATTTTTTGTTACGTTCAAAAGCCCCAATAAATCACAAGTGGTCATCCAATGTGATGCATCAGTAACAACAGTGTGCCCTAGCCGGCCTGAGAACCGCTGTATTCACTATTATTCATTAGCTATTTTGCTGTACATAGCTAGCCTGGCTTGCTGACATTTGCTGACACCTTCCCCGGGATCCATTTGCACACTCCCTGAGGCGATGATGAAAACCAGAAAAGGAATAGTGGAACGATGGAACTCATACTTCTCTGCTTTTACAAACAGCTGGTTCTCCAGGAGGCATTGGAGAACCTGTCGGACGTAGAGCACATGTTCTTGGTTGCAACGGGAGAAGATGAGGATGTCATCTAGGTAGACAAAGACGAACCGGTTCAACATGTTGCGGAGAACATCATTGACCAGAGTCTGGAACACAGCAGGGATGTTGGTAAGGCCAAATGGCATGCCCAGATACTCGTAGTGACTGCTGGCAATGTTGAAGGCGGTCTTTCACTCGTCCCCTCTCCGTATCCGCACCAGGTGGTAGGCATTCCGTAGATCCAGCTTGGAAAACAATGTGATCCCCTGGAGCGGCTTGAAGGCCAGATCGATGAGTGGTAGCGGGTAGATGTTTTTCACAGTCATTGAGACCCCGGTAATCGATACACATGCGCAGGGTCTTGTCCTTCTTTTCTACAAAGAAGAACCCTGCGCCAGCGGGAGAAGAAGAAGGACGGTTGAATCGTGCAGCAAGGGAGTCCCCAATGTAGATATCCATCGCCTTGGTCTCTGGTCCCGACAGAGAGTACAGTCCGGGGTGGAGGTGCCCCGGGGTGGAGTCGTGCTAAGGAGAAGGTCAATCCCGTAGTCTTAAGGTCGGTGTGGCTGGAGCGAAGTGGCTTGCTGAACACCTCTTGGAGGTTCTGGTACTCCGCGGGAATGGCGGAGAGGTCCAGGGCACCTTCCGAGCCCCTAGGAAGATGTCCCGGGGTAGGTTGTGTTGACTTCAGGCAATGGGCATGGCAGAACAGGCTCCAGCCTATGATGGCACCAGTAGACCAGTTAATGAGGGGATTGTGTTGCTGTAGCCAGGAGAATCCCAATACCACGGGAATCAGGGGGGACTTGATGAGCAGGAACTGGATAGCCTCGCTGTGGTTCCCTGACACACGTAGGTTGATGGGAGTGGTGACTCGGCCTATAGAGTGCCCGTCCAGCCCTCTAATGTCCATGGGAATGGAGAGGGGTTAAGTGGGGATGTTCAGCTCGGACGCCAGGGTAACGTGCAAAAAGCTCTTGTCTGCCCCAGAGTCAATGAGAACCCGGAAAGATTTGTACTGGTCTCCCCACAGCAGAATGGCATGAAAATGGGTGCTAGCAAGGTAAGCTTCTAGTTGGACTTTAATGCAGGGAAATTTAAAATCCAGTTTTTACCTAATTTCTACCAGCATGTTAAATGTGCAAATAGATGGGGGAAAAACTCTAGACCACTTTTACTCCACACACAGAAACACATACAAAGCTCTCCCTTGCCATAAACTAAAGCAGGAAGTACCAGTGACTTTCTCAATAAGAAAGTGGTCACATGGTATGGCAACTTCTTGGCCTCCAACCGCAAGGCACTAGAGAGGGTAGGCCCAGTACATCACTGGGGCCAAGCTTCCTGACATCCAGGACCACTATACCAGGCATTGTCAGAGGAAGGCCCAACAAAATGCCAAAGACTCCAGCCACCCTAGTCATAGGCTGTTCTCTCTGCTACCACATGGCAAGCGGTACCGGAGTGCCAAGTCTAGGTCCAGCTTCTACCCCTAAGCCTTAAGACTCTTGAACAGCTAATCAAATGGCTACCTGGACTATTTGCTTTGTCCCCACCCTCCCTTTTTACATGTATGTTACTATCTGTTTATTATCCATGCATAGTATCTTTGCCTCTACCTAAATGTACATATTACCTCAATTACTTCAACTAACCAGTGCACCCGCACATTGACTCTGTACCGGTACCCCCTGTATATTGCCCAGCTACTGGTACTTTGTTGCTCCTTAAAAACCTGTTATTTTTTAAAATAACATTACCAAAGTAAACGGGCTATTTTTCAGGCCCAGAAAATAGAATATGCATATAATTGACAGCTTAGGATAGAAAACACTCTACAGTTTCCAAAACTGTAAAGATATTGTCTGTGAGTATAACAAAAATAATATTGCAGGCAAAAGAATGAGAAAAATCCAATCAAGAACGCAGCGGTTTCTAAATAAGAGTCCCTTCCTATGCTTCCCTATTGAGCAGTGAATGGGATATCAACGAGATTCCTTTTTCTATGGCTTCGTTAAAGTGTCTAGTATCACAAGACATAGTTTCAGGCTTTTAATTTGAAAAATGAGCCTGAACGACAACATTACGTCAGTGTCCACCTGATGGCTCTTTGTGCATTTCTCGCGCAAAAGACAGAAGTAGCCATTTTTCCACCCGGTCTTACTGAAAAAAGCTCTGTCCCGGTTGATATATTATCGAATAGATATTTGAAAAACACCTTGAGGATGATTATAAACAATGTTTGCCATGTTTCTGTCGATATTATGGAGCTAATTTTGAATATTTTTCGGAGTTGTCGTGACCTCAATTTCCGGTCGTTTTCTCAGCCATACGTGAAGAACTAACAGAGCTATTTTTGGCTACAAAAATAATTTTTCTGGATAAAAGGAACATTTGCTATCTAACTGGGAGTCTCGTGAGTGAAAACATCCGAAGCTCATCAAAGGTAAATTATTTAATTTTATTGCTTTTCTGATTTTCGTGACCAGATTGCCTGCTGCTAGCTAGGCATAATGCTATGCTAGGCTATCGATAAACTTACACAAATGCTTGTCTTGCTTTGGCTATAAAGCATATTTTCAAAATCTGAGATGACAGGTGATTAACAAAAGGCTAAGCTGTGTTTGAATATATTTAACTTGTGATTTTATGAATATGAATATTTTCTAGTAAGATTTTTTGTCCGTTGCGTTATGCTAATTAGTGTCAGTTGATGACAATTCTCCCGGATCCGGAATGGGTAGTTCCAAGAGGTTAATTATTTTTATTTGTTTTTCTTTTTTTAATACTTTTATTCATTTGAGTAAATTATATTCTTAAGAAAAAAGTGTTTGTAAGTTAGCATTTCACTGTAACTACACCTGTTGTATTTGGCACATGTGACAAATAAAATTAGATTTTTGATTTGATTAGAACAGTTTTACTCCGATCTGGCAAATGGTGCCTTTGTCAGATCAAGAGCAACATGTATTGAAGAGGGGGAAAGAAACACCAGTTATTTCTTTGCACTTGAAAAGAGAAACTATAAAATAAAATCTATAACGACACTCAAAATGAATGATGTATTATGCAAAGATCCCATTACAATATCAACATTTGTCAATTCATTTTATGAAAACCTTTACAACTCACAATTTCAGGAAGATGGTTGTGAAAGCTACATTTGCCACATTCAGAATTCTGTCCCTGTAATTGAGGATGATTTCCACTTAGTTTGCGAATCACCCGTGTCACTCAAAGAAATTAGAGAGGCTCTGAATTGAAAAAAGGGAAATCACCTGGGCCTGTCAGTTGAATTCTATAGGCAATTTTGGGAGTTGCTAGAAGAAAATTGCATTGAAAATTATGAAATGTCTCCACTATGAAACAGGGCCTTATTTCACTGATTCCGAAGCCTGATAAAGACCCTTTTCTCATTGACAATTGGAGGCCAATTACTTTATTAAATATTTGTTCAAATTGATTACTATAGTTTATGCCAAAAGATTAAAGAAATAATTAGATGCCATTATAAATTAGACTCAAAATTGTCACACACTGATCTGTTTCACCTGTCTTTGTGCTTGTTTCAACACTCCTCCAGGTGTTGCCCATCTTCCTCATTATCCCCAGTGTATTTATACCTGTGTTCTTTGTTTGTCTAATGCCAGTTCATTTTGTTTAGTCAAGCCTACCATCATTTTCCCCGTGCATCTTTCTCTAGTTCCTGTCTTTCTGTAGTTCTCCCGGTTTTGACCATTTTGCCTGCCCTGATCCTGAGCCTGCCTGCCGTTCTGTACCTTGTCACACCACCCTGGATTACTGACCTCTGCCTGCCCTGACCCTGAGCATGCCGGCCGTTCTGTACCTTTCGGACTCTGCTCTGGATTACTGACCTCTGCCTGCCTTTGACCTGCTTTTTGCCTGCCCCAATGTTTTTGTAATAAACATGTGTTACTTCAAAACTGTCTGCATCTGGGTCTTCTCCTGAGCCTTGACACAAACAGGATTTATGAAAGGCCGTCAAAGAAGTTCCAACATTTGTTTAGTCTTGTACCTTTTTAGATTATTCAGATGCAATTGACTCAGATGCTTGGACTTCTGTAAAGCCTTTGACACAATTTAACATTCGCTTATCTTTTGATCTCTTAAACTTTTTGGTTTTGGTGAAAAATGTATCGAAGTCATTCGCATATTTTACAAAGATAAATAGTGATACTAAACTTAATACATCTGAAAGATTCAGTTTCAACAGAAGTGTAAGACAGGGATGCCCAATTTATTCATTTTGGTAGTGGAACTTCTATCTCTAGATATAATGAATAATGCAAATCTTTAGCTTATCAATTTTAAATAGAGTAATCAAAATGTCCTAAATGGCTGAAGATACATTATTTTTAAAAGACAAAGACCAGGTTACCCATGCCCTTAATTGTCACGCCCTGACCTTAGTTATCTTTGTTTTCTTTATTATTTTGGTTAGGTCAGGGTGTGACGAGGGTGGTTTGTTTAGTTTTTGTATTGTCTTGGGGGTTTTGTATGTCTAGGGGGTTTTGTATGTCTAAGGGTTTATATGTCTATGGTTGCCTAGGTTTGTTGCCTAGATTGGTTCCGAATCAGAGGCATCTGTATATCATTGTCTCTGATATTTAGGTAGCCATATTCCTTTGGTATTTTGTGGGTTATTATTCTATGTTTAGTTACCTGTTTGCACTAGTCATATAGCTTCATGGTTCATTTTGTTGTTGTGTATAGTTTTGTTCAGTGTTCGTTCTTTCATTAAGAGTTATGTACACTTACCACGCTGCGCCTTGGTCTCCTCCATATGACGACCGTGACATTAATGCTATCACTGCATTACCTAATGCATTGTTTCTAAATGTGAAATTTTATGTTCATATGACTCTGATGATAAAGAAATAGAAATAGAAAACATAAATATTTAGGATTACATATATCAAAAAAACACTGTCAGACATGAATTTCTCTCCTAAAATTAAGTAAAGCAAGAATATATTTAATAATTGGCAAAAAAAACAGATCTATCTATACTGAGATTGCATCTGTCCAAGGCAGAGGGACTGTCTTGCTTCGTTTACCCCTCTACCTGTAAAGAGATGAATAAGATGTTTCTTGACTTCGTCTGGAAAAATAAGTGTCACAAGCAAAAGTTCTGGAAGTGTTGGATTTTGTTGACATAAATAACACTTTCAAGATCAATTGGTTGAAAAGATGTATGGTCATACAGAATCCATTTGATATTTAATTCCAAAACAATGTGTTTAAGTTGGGAGGTCTTCAATTTTTACTGAAACTGTAATTATATTCCTGAAAGATTACCCCCTAAATTGGATAGGTTACACCAACAAGCTTTAATGTCATGTTTCTTGCACAACCTTTCCCCACATAAAGCTCTTTTGTGGAATAATTCAGACATAATGTAAGGAATAATTAATTGTTCTACCCTAGCTGGCATGAGCAATATTGACTTTGTTTTTGATGTTTTAAACAACAGGGGTAATATTCTTTCATTTGAACAATTTATAAGATTGAATGAGTTTCCAATACCTTTCTGAGAGTTTATTTCTGTGATCAAAGCCATTCCCAGTGGTCCAATTACCCTAATGATGATCACAGAGCTTATCCAGAACTCAGCTTGGAAGGCGTGGGCTTACTCGAGAAATCTTCTTGTAACACATACATAAGACAACATTTCCATTCACAGAACCAATTCACACCTAGTGGAACATTTTTATGGAACATGCTTATTCCTGACATTGTGTGGAAAAAATATTAATTGATGCCTTACAAGTATTGTATACCAAACAAACTCTGTTTTTCAATGTTGTTTTCTGCGAAAAAGGTAAATCTTACACATGTTCTATGAATGTAAATTCATGTAAATCTGTGATAGATTGTTTTTGATTGAATCATCTTGCTGAGACATTATCCACAAGTGAATAACAAAAAGGATAACATCTTCCTGCACTTGAATTTTTTCATATTTTCTAAAAAATAAAACAATTGTATGTATTTTGTATTTTCTTGTCAATACCTGTGTTTTGCTTTGTTAGACATGTTTGATGTCTGCCACCACCATGCTTCACCGTGGGGATGCTGTTCTCGGGGTGATGGGAGGTGTTGGGTTTGCACCAGACAGCATTTTCCTTGATGGCCAAAAAGCTCAATTTAGTCTCATCTGACCAGATCACCTTCTTCCATATGTTTGGGGAGTCTCCCACATGCCTTTTGGCAAACACCAAACGTGTTTGCTTATTTTTTTCTTTAAGCAATGGCTTTTTTCTGGCCACTCTTCTGTAAAGCCAGCTCTGTTGAGTGTATGGCTTAAAGTGGTCCTATGGACAGATACGCCAATCTCCGCTGTGGAGCTTTGCAGCTCCTTCAGGGTTATCTTTGGTCTCTTTGTTGCCTCTCTGATTAATGCCCTCCTTGCCTGGTCTGTGAGTTGGCCCTCTCTTGGCAGGTTTGTTGTGGTGCCATATTCTTTCCATTTTTGAATAATGGATTTAATGGTACTTCGCGGGATGTTCAAAGTTTCTCACATTTTTTCATAACACAACCCTGATCTGTACTTCCCCACACAACTTTGTCCCTGACATGTTTGGAGAGCTCTTTGGTCTTCATAGTGCAGCTTGCTTGATGGTGCCCCTTGCTTAGTGGTGTTGCAGACTCTGGGGCCTTTCAGAACAGGTGTATATATACTGAGATCATGTGACAGATCATGTGACAATTCGATTGCACACAGGTGGACTAATTATGTGACTTCTGAAGGTAATTGGTTGTACCAGCTTTTATTTAGGGGCGTCATAGCAAATGGGGGAACACATATGCACCCACAACTTTTCAGTTGTAATTTTTGGGGCATTTTATGAAACAAGTACTTTTTTTACACTTTTTCACTTCACCAATTTGGACTATTTTGTGTATGTCCATTACATGAAATCCAAATAAATATCCATTTAAATTACAGGTTGTAATGCAACAAAATAGGAAAAATGCCAAGGGGGATGAATACTTTTGCAAGGCACTGTACATGCTAGTCAAATAGTTTGCATCACAGAACCTTAATCTCCTTTTAAATAAATCACACATGGGAGTGTACTCTCATTGACATAAATTAACAAGATCTGTCTCGAATGCCTTGTTTCATTAGCGTTCTCCTGCACACTCACAGTGTTTGGTGATCAATACCCACAGCCTTGCGCTGCATATGAACCAGATTAGGAGCTGCACAGAGGCCAATAATGAGGTGTTTTTGCTCTCTGCACCGGAACACTTCATGATCTACTGACAGACCTGTTGGGTGAAAGCAAGGATGGATGATTTGGCACTAATAACATCTTGTTGATGTTTACAGAGAGGGCCTTGTTGCCTCAACACATTTTGAATGCTCTGTGTGGCGGGCGCCAGTGCACGCAGGCACCAAGCGCCTGGGCTTTTTTAATTGATGATATTAAGAATTAACAAAAATTCAGGAGAGATGACCAGAATTCAATGCAACCCTTTAACTAGTTGCCTTGAACGCAGATCCCTGGCAACTCAACAATCAGCAACTGCTAGTAATTGCCAATCAGCCTCCACGCCTGTTTGCAATACTAACTACTTGCCTTGACCGCAGTTCCTCAACAAGCGTCAGCTGCAACTGATTACTAATCAGTCTCCACACTTGTCCTTGCTCTCCTTAATCACCACTGCCAACATATTGAAACCTGACCAAACTAACGTTCCTCCGTTGTTCTGCAGTGAATGTTGTGTTGTATGACACTGTGCCTTACTAGCCATATCAAGTTTTGCATTCCTCCCCTTCTATCTAGTATCTCTTAGGTTCTTCCAAGGATCTCCTGGGGGGATTGCCATCACCACAGCAGCCTAACTACCATGGCCTGACAATGTCTACCTGAGACTACAAGCCAAATTCTAGAGTCCACCCTCTGGATTCTTCATCTGCAGGCCTCGGTTTCATCCGGTCCATTCTCATTCCTCTCCTGAATCCTCCTTCCCACATCCATTCCATTAACTCAATAAATATTCTCAAACCATTTCAATGTCTGGTCCTTAAACTCGTGAATTGTGCCTATAACCTTTTACTGCAATGTGCTAAATGAGGGTCACAGTGTTTCTTTATAGTCTAAACAAATTTACTTTGAAACAAAAGTATACACCTCACACACATGGCTATGGGCTTACAAAAAAGAAGACACATGTACCATGTTGAAATGTATTCAAATTTGAGTTTGCATCCCAAAATTATACTTTATATACATCACAGAAGACTGGAATAACAAAACTGTTTTCGAAACACTGGATGGATTTTCAGCATGTTTAAAAAAAAATATATATGAATAACATTCCACCCATGACGCTGCTAGGTAGGTCATATGACTGCAGGAAACTGCTACCTTTTGGAGTTTGAGGGGGGGAGAACCACAGAAAGTTCTAAGGCAGACATAACTTAAGCCCTAACTGGTTCTCTCTCTGCTCTAATGTTCTGGATGCTCATTTGCGCAGTCATCTGTGAGTCTTCCTCTGGAAATCTATCAGTGCTTAATGACCCCTCTCCCCATCTTGTAGGCAGTGGCCCACCACCAGCCCATTTACTTTTATTCTAGGCTCTTAATGGCTTAGAACTGAAGCAGTGGAGAACAAGACTAAGAACATGACATTCTCTGTAAAATGTTTTAAATGAATCCTTTAGCGGGTAGGATTAAATAGCATGGGATAAATAATTGTACACTGAAGGTTTATCTCTGGGACATAGTAGCGCATGTAATAGTCTTCCATTCAGTTCTACAGTATGCTATTTACCATCTGGTTTAGAAAAGACTGCATGACACATGCTCTCTTGGTAGCTATTCAATGTTCCCCCACAGCGTTAGGCCCTCACAACATTTATACTGCTACAACAGAAGGAAGTGCTATCTAACTTAACACAAGGTCCTTTATTTGACCTTCATTATAAGGGTGGACTATAAATAAAGAGTGGCTATAAGTAAGGACAATTTTTTCTGCCAGAATCAAGCCTGCCGACAGGGAAGATGAGTCCCAAGCCTAAACCTCCAGGTGGGTCTCCCTAGTGATTTCTGCCCATCCCCAGCTCTATAGGACTATTATTCCTCAGTGATCTGTGGTCTTACTCAGGGACAGTGGCAGGCAGAACTGAAGAGGACTTACTCCCACAACCCATAATGAATTAGGTCAAATAAAGTGGTGGAGTGAAAATAAAATAAATTTCTGTCTCCACAAGGTTGCTAGTAATTTAAAGCAACACAGTGGCCTCTGAAATGGCACATGCCATTGCAAATACCTTCAACATTTGAAGAAATTGTATCGAGACAACAAAAGTTATCTAGTGCTGCACTGTTCAGTCAATCTCTGGGAGATAAATAATTAAGTTATATTTTGCTCTGCTCTCTACAAATTCTACAAACACACTCCCTAATCTTTGCTTGTCCTTGGGTCTTATCCCAATTGAGTGTCTTAGACAGTATTTTCTTGGCCAAAACATCTGAGTAGCTGTAGGAGAATGTTGCTTATGAGTCTTTTTCCCCATTACTTTCAAATCCACTTGGTTCGAGCCTGTTTTGAATTTTATGGCAATGTAAATTGATTTATTCCCCCACTCAAATATATGTCTTGGAGGAAGGAGGCGAATATGAATCAACAAATGGATTTAAGATTTGCCAACAAAAACTACCCTCAAAACCAACCCAGACCATTTAGGAACATATAAGCAGTGTAATACTTCTGGAAAAGTACACAGGTGTAAAGATAAAGCTAAAATGACTATAATCAGGAGATTAACTGCTGCGTCATTACAACAAAACTGGATGTTGATTTTCCTACATTCTCCACGAGGGATCCATTTATTTTCTGCACCAAGCTTTCTCGCACCCTCCAAGCATCTGCCATAGCCACCAGGGATCCTAAGTACTGTAAATGTATACACAGCATGCTCCCTGATTTCTTAGCCCTTTACACTTGTGGGAATTGGCCTACATAGATAGGGATAAATTGAAATGTTTTTTTTATACAGGAGACAGAGAAAAGCAATTTGGTAGCATTTTAAAGGGAACCGTTTGGAGAAAATTTGAAAAATTATTAAACCAAAGGTGAGTGAACAACAGTTTCCTTGACACAAGACTGAATCCAAACATTATACTGTTGATGTTATGTGCATTTTACATGTATTGTACTCTACTGCATTTGTTGATAATGAAATCTGAAAATACTCTGGATACATTCAGTAACATGAAGACTATTCCCGAAAAATGTGGGGTAGGTGCAACATAAAAATGGTTTGAGTGAGATGACAGCAGTATATAACGATAAGGCCCTTTTTTTTAGGACTCTTGAGTTTTATTTTTCAGAACACAGCCCTACATCCCCATCATAACTCAATCAGTGTTGTTGTTTACACAATGCAAAAACGGTCTATTATTATTCGCAATCTGGGTCAGGTGGGCATGATTTGAAAGCTTGTTCTATTGCCAACATGACTAGCTAAGTTATAAAATGTGATCTTACAGTGTTAGACTTTCACAAGACAATTCAGAGAAACTTGGTGCACATAGAAAGAACCACAAGGCACTACAGAGGGAAGTGCGAGTGGCCCAGTACATCACTGGGGCCAAGCTTCCTGCCATTCAGGACCTCAATACAAGGTGGTGTCAGAGGAAGGCTCGAAAAATGTTCAAAGACTCCCACCACCCTAGTCATAGACTGTTCTCTCTGCTACCGCACAGCAAGCGGTACCGGGGCGCCAAGTCTAGATCCAAGAGGCTTCTAAACAGCCTCTACTCCCAAGCCATAAGACTCCTGAACACCAGGTCAAATGGCTACCCAGACTACTTACCTCGACACCAGTGCCCCTGCACATTGACTCTGTACCGGTAGCCCCCTGTGTATAGCCTCCACATTGACTCTGTACCGGTACCCCCTGTGTATAGCCTCCACATTGACTCTGTACCGGTACCTCCTGTGTATAGCTCCGCTATTGTTATTTACCGCTGCTCTTTAATCATTTCTTAGTCTTACCTCTTGCTTTTTTTGTATTTTCTTAAAACTGCATTGTTGGTTAAGGGCTTGTAAGTAAGAGTTTCACTGTAAGGTCTACAGCTGTTGTATTCAGCATTTCACTGTAAGGTCTACAGCTGTTGTATTCGGCGCACGTGACAAATACCATTTGATTAGATTTGATTGATATGAAATTGATAATCAAACTAACTAGTTCAAAAGTTGATATTTTATAAATGATCTGTTATAACTCATATTGCATCAGACATCATGACCTCATGCACATAATATGAAGACTATAACAGCATGCAGTATGCTTTGACAGAGGTTCAATAGGAACGTTTGATAAGATCATTGTTTTTAAACGTTGTTGCATCATGTAGAGTTTCACTGAACTCAGAGACGTATTATCAAGACCACTTTCTAATTACTCTATCCTGCTATGTCTCACAGTCATTTGCTATTTTTAAGCGCCATTAAAACAAGCTTAAATTCATGCTGTTCACTAATTTTGTTTTAATTGCAGCATTTGACTAAATGTATGATTGACTTTTTTTCAGCTTTTAAGATGACCTTGTTGGTATAATTGGCCTCAGACTCTATATTAAACAATGTCTTCATGATTTTAGGTTAATGCACATCTTATTGCCATTCTAAAATACTACTATCGTTACTATGACTACGATGTTACCAGTTTTCCATTGTTTGTTCTTAGACAACAGTTAAAGTAGTGACAATTGCCACTCTTTTTTCCCAAACCAATATCCGATGTGTACTTGAGGTCCATTAGGTTAAAGTGTCAGGATTCCATTCCTTCTCTTCTCAACTGGTCTCTGTAAGCAGCCTGGTAGATTGTCTGTGTCACTGCTTTTATTTAACACACCACGGAATTTCAAAAAGCGGTAATGGGCTTTTAAAGCCATCCTTCACCAATATACTCACAATTTCCATGATGAATACCAAAGATTAATTACAGCACATGCTCTCTCTAGCAGCTCTTTAAGGGGCGGGTTATGGATTTGGGATGCAAGGTTGAACAAATGGCCTAATATTTAATCTTAGGCAGGGTAAAGAACTGATATGTGTGAATCCGTTTGGTAGAGCATGGCGCTTGTAACACCATGGTTCTACAAATAAAAAAATATGCAAAAAGAGTGTCTGCTAAATGACCAAAAAAATGTCATGTTTTACCCCTTCTGTCCAGTGGCATAGTGCAGTTTCGACCGGGCCCCTGCAAAGTACGAGCAAGGCTAAATTTAGAACATTAAACATAATTCATAAAGCAAATATTATCTCTTAGGTCAGCACAGCAAATACTTTAATTGTTTAAGCACATGTTGCAGAACAGTGATAAAATAAAATCTGAATAGTGAGAAAAAAAATATTGACCATCAGTGATGAAGTTGGCAAGCCACTGATGAGGTTGACAACAGATACTCAAACCTGACATAATTTTGCCTCTACCAATAAAAGTTGAATACAAACATTTTTTAAATATGGAAAAGGATTAATTTGAAAATCCCCCCAAAAAACATAATCATTCTTTCAGATCTTTAAGCACTCTCACTGAGTTGATGTTTGACAAAAATCTGTCAGAGTTTATTTTATGGAGTTGATAAAAATGCGCATTGTCTTCATTTAAGTGATATACACAGTAGCAATTTTTTTCTCAGTTGCTTTATGAAACTAAAACCTAATTAAATGTAACATATTTTAACCAAAATGTATATTCTATCAGGCAGATGGAGTTAAACATTTATGGTTGTGGTTATGGGGATTCCAATATTGTTGTAATCACCATGGTGACCCTGCTCATTCTTGATTAATTCAGGATTTTAGACAAATCTGATGGAGTTGACAAAATCTCCAGACACATCTCGTAGGAATCACAGTTTGAGAGAAATATTTTTTAGAGTGAAAATGTTTCATTTATTGACCGTTTATTGAATTTAAATACTTTTTTAGGAAAGTTTGAAATTGAGATAATTTGCATAGAGTCAACATGAATAATATTGAAAGTATATATAACAAAAAAATCCCCTATAAAATTCCCCTAAAAATTCCCCTAATTTTAAGCTCAAATGATGTAGCAAAATAAAAATGTCTAACTATAAAATGAAGTTTCCCTGCCGGACAAGGATTGTCCTGACTTTCAAGAATCTCTGAGCTAATTTCCTGCTCTTGTACACATTTAGCCTTGATGCTGAGAGAAAATGTTGCAGTTTTAAAGCTATTTTCCTTATGCTAGCTGGGGGTCTGACCTCCAGGTGCCCGAGGTTGTATGTGCTATGCCAGTGCTTTATCTCACCCCTAACTGGTAAAATCAAAGTCATTGAAGCAGCTGAGCAAAGCTAAGTTGAAAAAAACACACAGCATCCAAACGTGCATTTGTTTATGGATGAGATTTGATTAAATACTTTACTCTTGGCAAGCTATTTCAACTGGGCAAGCTGCCAGTGTTGAAGAAACACTGGTAGAATGGAAATTCCATTAGCAGTATATTTCGGTGGTATCAATGCGGTAGACAGAAAGCAAGCGAAGCACCGAGAAGACACAAATTAGAAAAGAACTGAAAATCCTGACCTCAATCATTCAATCTACTAGAACATGTTTCCCCATACTCGGGGAGAAAAAAAGATAAAGCCAATGAAACAGTGCTTGAGCACCTCTCTACTGCAAGATTTGTGGAGGAAGGGGGATTTATGTGTTAGAGAGCTGAATAAACTTTGCAGCCCGTACTGCGCTCTTCCAAAAGTTGTGCAGTAGAGTATCTTCAACCCTTGAGCTTTCAAATGTCTATTTTTTCTCCATTTGGCTTAATAAAGATTTGACTCCAAACAGTCAACATTTTCTGGTTAGAGTGTCTACGTTGGGTAGTTTTGGGGTAATCTCTGTTTGCATCTAAAGGTGAAAGGTACTTGGAATTCTTGTTGATGTTTACCATCACATTACTTACTGATTACTGTGGATCAACAGATGCAGGCCCTACAATAACGATGTAGAAGCAGGTCTTTCCCCACTGGGCATCCACTGGTTGAATCATTGTTGTTTCATCGTAATTTGTCAATGCATTGTGATGTGGAATCAATGTGGAAAATACATTGGATTTAAAATAAATTTAAATTAAAAACAGTACCATTTCCATCTAATTTCAACCAGTGCTGTAAACATTGAAATGTGGGTAAAACGTACACTTAAATACATTTCCACTGGGCACACACTGGTTGAATCAACCCGTCTGAGTGGCATACATACACAATCCATCTCTCAATTGTCTCAAGAAACCTGTTTCCTCCCCTTCATCTACACTGACTGAAGTGGATTTAACATGTTGTGGAAGAGCAGGTGTTCTTAATGTTTTGTACCCTCAGTATATATATATATATATATATATATATATATATAGATATATATATATATATATATATATAGATATATATATATATATAGATATATAAAAGATAATATCCAAAGGTAAACGTTTTCTATTCATATCATTAATTTGGCATCCTATTTTTAGGGCTAATGGTAACTATTTCTAAACTTCCAAAGATCCAGTCAACCATGGACGAATGATAGTATACCTAGCTTCACATTGAAATGATGGTGTCCTTTGGGAAAATCAGATGTCAATGTAGCGTACACAAACCCAACCTCACTCCAAATGTACTTTCATAGAGAGCTTGTGTAAGAGGACTTACTTTCAATTATTCAATGTTATTTAGGTAGTCGACGCAAATGAATATGGAATCTGATCAATATCTAAATGTATTGACATGGTAGTTTGGCTGAATCGAACAAAGCTTCTATCCAAAGCTAAGCAGGGTACATAGAGGTAGGCATCTGTATTGTAGAATTGTTCAGACTGAAAGGCATTACCCCTCATATATCAGTAGGAGTCACTTTCACACAGGAATTTTAATTCAATATACCTCTTTATTTAGGTTTATGGCATGAACTTGAAACAATGACATTGATCATTGAATTGAAACAAGGTCAAATAACATATGTCTAATCAAAATGATGAAGTGCAACATCATTTCAACCCTGCAAAAATGTAGTCAATTGAATATAGGATAAAAGATATTCCACAAGACTCTCTTTGTGTGTGTGCATGTGTGCGTGTGTGTGTGTGTGTGTGTGTGTGTGTGTGTGTGTGTGTGTGTGTTTGAGTGAGAGAGAGAGAGAGAGAGGTCACACTTTATTTGGATAGTTTGGATTTTCCATCTACAGTATACAGTGGGGCAAAAAAGTATTTAGTCAGCCACCAATTGTGCAAGTTCTCCCACTTAAAAAGATGAGAGAGGCCTGTAATTTTCATCATAGGTACACTTCAACTATGACAGACAAAATGAGATTTTTTTTCTCTCCAGAAAATCACATTCTTGGATTTGTAATGAATTTATTTGCAAATTATGGTGGAAAATAAGTATTTGGTCAATAACATAAGTTTATCTCAATACTTTGTTAAATACCCTTTGTTGGCAATGACAGAGGTCAAACGTTTTCTGTAAGTCTTCACAAGGTTTTCACACACTGTTGCTGGTATTTTGGCCCATTCCTCCATGCAGATCTCTCCTAGAGCAGTGATGTTTTGGGGCTGTTGCTGGGCAACACGGACTTTCAACTACCTCCAAAGATTTTCTATGGGGTTGAGATCTGGAGACTGGCTAGGCCACTCCAGGACCTTGAAATGCTTCTTACGAAGCCACTCCTTCGTTGCTCGGGCGGTGTGTTTGGGATCATTGTCATGCTGAAAGACCCAGCCACGTTTCATCTTCAATGCCCTTACTGATGGAAGGAGGTTTTCACTCAAAATATCACGATACATGGCCCCATTCATTCTTTCCTTTACACGGATCAGTCGTACTGGTCCCTTTGCAGAAAAACAGCCAAAAAGCATGATGTTTCCACCCCCATGCTTCACAGTAGGTATGGTGTTCTTTGGATGCAACTCAGCATTCTTTGTCCTCCAAACACGACGAGTTGAGTTTTTACCAAAAAGTTATATTTTGGTTTCATCTGACCATATGACATTCTCCCAATCTTCTTCTGGATCATCCAAGTGCTCTCTAGCAAACTTCAGACAGGCCTGGACATGTACTGGCTTAAGCAGGGGGACAAGTCTGGCACTGCAGGATTTGAGTCACAGGCGGCGTAGTGTGTTACTGATGGTAGGCTTTGTTACTTTGGTCCCAGCTCTCTGCAGGTCATTCATTCTTAGGTCCCCCCGTGTGGTTCTGGGATTTTTGCTCACCGTTCTTGTGATCATTTTGACCCCACGGGGTGAGATCTTGCGTGGAGCCCCAGATCGAGGGAGATTATCAGTGGTCTTGTATTTCTTCCATTTCCTAATAATTGCTCCCACAGATGATTCCTTCAAGCCAAGCTGCTTACCTATTGCAGATTCAGATGTATACGCTCTATAGATGGTAATGCTGTCAACAAATTGTTGATAAGCAACTGCTTGCTAAGGTTACGTTTAGGGTTAGAATTACGGTAATGGTTAGGGGAAACACTTTATTTGACACCTAGCATCAACACGTTATGACACAGTCCTAACACTGTCATGACCCATACACCTGTTGTGACATATATTGCGTTAAGAGGGCACGACAAAACCTATTCCCCCTCAGGTATCCGACCGCAAGGCACTACAGAGGGTATTGCGTGCGGCCCAGTACATCACTGTGGCCAAGCTTCCTGCCATCCAGGACCTCTATACCAGGCAGTGTCAGAGGAAGGCCATAAAAATTGTCAAAGACTCCAGCCACCCTAGTCATAAATTGTTCTTTCTGCTACCACATGGCAAGCAGTACCGGAGCCCCAAGTCTAGGTCCAAAAGGCTCCTTAACAGCTTCTACCACAAGGCATAAGACTCCTGAACAGCTAATCAATGGGCTACCCAGACCAGATGCATAGTCACTTTAACTCTACCTGCATGTACATATTACCTCAATTACCTTGATTAACCATAGCCCCCCGCACATTGACTATGTACCAGTACCCCGTGTATATAGCCTCGCTATCGTTATTTTACTGCTGCTGTTTAATTGTTTGTTACTTCTATTTTCTATTTTTACTTATCTATTTTTTATTTAACATTCATTTTCCTTAAAACTGCATTGTTGGTTAAGGGCTTGTAAATAAGCATTTCACTGTAAGGTCTACTACACCTGTTGTATTCGGCGCATGTGACAAATACAATTTGATTTGATTTGATTTTCTGACACAAAAGATTGTCAAAACCCAGATATATTCAAATGTTTTTCCCTGCCAAGAAGTTTCCTTTTGTTTGTTTCTTACATCCTTTGTTGTTGTTGTTGGAGTAATGAATTCTTCAGTCATGTTTTTTCCATCATATCTTAAAGACCTTAGAAAAGACACTTTATGCCACTGTCATGAAGCACTATGTCCATCTTGTGTCACTTTACTTGGACTAAGAACATACACTTAGGCACTGTCAATAAGCATTATAACCATCAGAATCATGTAAGCCAGATAGGCCTATCATCTACATGCCCATATGTCAGTCATCAGTCAATAAGAGGGTGTATTGTCCTGCTCCTCAATTCTTCCCAGTCAACAGCAACAGAGCATTGGGGTAGGTGCATGTCTGACATCAATGTGTGTACAATTACAATGATAATTTAATATGGTCAATTTCAGAACATTTTACATAACATAAAAATACTGTTGACAAGCAGGCTATGGTATAATATAATGTTTTGCCTTGTGTGGTAGGTTATGTGGGTTTTGACACTCTAATGTAGGTATCATAACCAGCCATAAAATAATGCAACATATGTCACAACAGGTCTAAATATATGTGTCATCATAGTGTTAGGACGATATTATGACAGGTCATGCATGACAAGTTATGTCACTTGTTATGACATATTATTACTGTGTTATAACATGTTATGATGCTAGCTGTCAAGTAAAGTGTAACTGGGTTAGGTTTCAGGTTAGAGCTAGAGTTATGGTTAGTAGATAGTTAGTTGAAATGTTACTGAGCATCTACAGATGGACTATACAAATAATGTGTTAACAAAAAATATTATGGAGCTGCTGAGAGGTCCCTCAAGATGCAAACGATTGGTTTATTTTAATAAGAAAATAACTTGAGGAGAATTGAGGCTGACACGGTTATTGTGATCACATCTGCTTGCAGAGCCAAGCAAACACGAGAGAAATGTGGATTTCATGCCCCTGCATTCAGTAAACAGGGATCTTTAAAGCACAGGCCTACCATAATGGTCTGACTGCTTTCTCTTTAATGGTTTAGTGGTGTGACAGTGTGTTATTAACAGATTACCAGGAATGACATTCTCTCTGTCTGTCAGTGAAGTTCAGGGAAGACCAGTAGCACTACTATTGGTCATGTTGTGCCTGTCTCGGGTTTAATTATCAATATTATTTCCTGAATAGATAACCTTTCATATTGGAGAAGTTGAAAGAAGAGCCATTTAGCATCGTGTATGTCGAGGAATGGCTTTTGAAGTTTGTATAATTTACTGGTGCTATCGTGGAAAACGGAATTCAAAATATGTGGTATTAAAACAAATATGGTGCACATTGGACATTGTATCTTGCGCAACGGTTACTTTCTCTTGTTTTTCTGCTGTCATAAGTTAAGTTACGCAATCAACAAATGTGCACCTTCTCCATGATGATGTGTGATAATGCACTGCGGAGCAAAATAGATTGTGATTGGAGTAATTGTCAATTCTCAAGCTGAGACAAAAGCAAAAGATGCCTGTGGTGCAGTACGTGTCTTACAAATGATTTGCTGTTTACTTTGCTTCTGAGTACAGGCTTCTCATTGATGCATATCTCTAGTTCATTTCCCTTTTTAAACTTAGAAGCTACAATTACTAATATCCTGTGAGATGAAAGGAAGTATATGTAAGATCATAGAGTGCAGGGCGTACTTAATAACTGACCAACTGTTTACCTGACCTCATTTTAGAGGGAAGCCTAGCCTACTTTTCAGCCTCAGTTAGAGTTTCTATGATAAGGGCTAGCTTATTGATCCTATTTCCAGATATATTACTCACAGGTGATTCATGAGAACACTGTGTTCTCAGGATAAAATAGACAAACACACTGACAACCACATCCTTCAAGGTATGATGCTGAAATCCAGCAGTGTTGCCATAAAATACAATATTGCTGCATCCATTCATCACACAAGTTCTGAACAGTATGGTTGTCATGTTTGCCGTCCAGAGAAGAACCAACAATATCCACAGAGCAGTTGAGCAAGAAGCACTCTGCTGCAGCCATACCGCAAGCTGTCACTGAGAAATATCTCTTGCTCACAAACCAACGTTGCTCATTGGCAATCTATCTCAGTCCCTCAGCCAATTCAAGTTCAAATGTACTATGTGGCCTTCATTCTCCAAGTGTTATCTTCCCTGAACCAGACCCTCTGTCTGCACAGGCCCGATTTCCATTTCAACAACGAGTGTCCCTCTGAAGAGTATGCGGTGACAGTCAATTAACCTTCATGGATAACAATTCTTTCATAGACTTTTAGGTCTTAAATACATGAGGCCTTATTCTCACATAAACACAGATGTAGATCTATAGGTGATCTAAGATACTCAAGTGATAGATTTTGTCATTTCACAATTGTCACTCTTACATTGCCCATGGTGAGCGATTCTTCACAGCCACCTCACCATTAGATGCTCATTTAATAAGATTTAAGTATTTCTGACCTCTCTTATTTTGACCTTACCATTTAGCATTTACCTTTCCTATTTGCCAATGCCTGGGCCCTTACCAGTGGAGGCTGGTGGGAGGAGCTATGGGAGGACGGGCTCATTGTAATGGTTGGAATGAAATACATGGAATGGTATCAAACACATCAAACATATGGAAACCACATATTTGACTACATTCTATTTATTCCATTTCAGCCATTTCAATGAGCCCATCCTCCTGTAGATCCTACCACCAGCCTCCACTGGCCCGTACCCATTTGACTGTAATTCTATTGACATATAAGTTATTGCTCTATCTTCTCCCTTGTTCCTGGAGATGGAAGAAAACTTCCTCTACCTTAATGATTGGCATATTCCTCCTGGAAGTTATTTTCTTCCCACTTAATAACAAGAATTGTTTCATGTGCTAACTTACCTTGCTATGTTCATTCTGTAATCCTTTGTCAAAATACTAAATATATTTCCAATTCACCACCTTGCACTTAGTTGAAATTTAAATACTTAAGAAACATTAAAGAACAAAATGTTTCCAATCTATTTATTTTCTATGAAAGGCATTGTAAAATGAATTATAAGTATGTATTAAAATTCTGTTACTTTTGAACTTTCTACATTTTTTACATTGCAGCTTCTCATCAGAATTATACATCTCCCTTCTTCCTGTGTGAAGTTCTTCCGATCATATTGCAGTGTGATGAAGTATCTCCCAACAGAGAATATTTCTCAAGCTGTTATTTTCTACACTGATATAAATTGCATGACATATGTTTTGAGTTTATTGTCTCCAGATGGCCTGAAGTGGGATGCACATCATTACTTTCCCCAGGTTCGCCCATCCACTAGTTACCCTGAATGCTAGAACAGGCGATCCGTGATGAGGTCAATACAGGCAGCAGCAATCGCAGGTGTGGATTCTGAGTCATAGCGTGAAATGTGAATACACACTGCAGCAGGTCAGTCGTGATGTGAGGCATAATAGCAATCCCTTAAAATCTACTGGCAAGCACTCTAGCTGTATTTAGATTGTAAATCATGGCATTGCTAACCCAACAGGACATTTCCAGGGTTTGAATCTTCCTCATGTGAAACTGATCATACTTCTCTCTGCCTGTTGGCTCACATTAAGCTGAAAGTCTAAAATTAGCAGACACGACACATGGAAGTCAATCGAGGAGGATTTAACATGTTTCACACGCAGAAGTAACGCATACAAAACGTTGGCACTACATCTTTCGGGCTGGTCATGTGTGTGTATAATGTGAGATGTGTTTGCTGTGACAGAGACTGCTCAAGGATGACTAATAGCAAAAGCCTCAATCAATGATTGCAGGGTAACTTTGCCAAGCATTAAACAACGCTACTTCAAAATGAGATACTCTTCAAATAAAGTTAGCCCAAAATGAAATGCACTTTTCTCCTTAATTATCACCGTCTGGAACAGAAGCGCATCAGACTAAAAATCTGATTGAGATCTGTGAGGGAGTGAAAGAGTAATACACCTGTCTCCAGACAAAATGTCAGTTCTCAGTTAAGGTGTGATCTTTAAGGCATTAATCACAGTAATGTTGTGCTGCTTCAGAGGCTCCTTCATGTCCACAGAAACCCAGCAAATTAAAGTGACATATCCTCAGAAATCCACCCGGCACCATAGGTGCATATGCCTGCTAATTAACACATTACAACTTGGAAACCTTGGAAGGTATTTCTGAAGGTTCAGGTATCGTCCTCCAGAAACATGTGTTTGTAATGGGAGCATCTGGACAAGAGGCACACCTATGTAAGAATGCTGTTCATTGACTATAGCTCAGCATTCAACACCATAGTAAGCTCCAAGCTCGTCATCAAGCTTGAGGCCCTGGGTCTGAACCCCACCCTGTACAACTGGGTCCTGGACTTCCTGACGGGTGGCCCCCAGGTGGTAAAGGTAGGAAACAAGACATCTTCTCTGATTTTCATCACTGGGGCCCCACAAGGGTCCGTGCTCAGCCCCCTCCTGTACTTCCTGTTCACCCATGACTGTGTGGCCAAGCACGCCTCCAACTCAATCATCAAGTTTGCATACGACACAACAGCAGTAGGCTTGATTACCAACAATGATGGGACATCCTACAGGGAAGAGGTGAGGGCTCTGGGAGTGTGGTGCCATGAAAATAACCTCTCACTCAACTTCAACAAAACTAAGGAGATGATTGTAGACTTCAGGAAACAGCAGAGGGAGCACCCACCTATCCACATCGATGGGACCGCAGTGGAGAAGATGGAAAGCTTCAAGTTCCTTGACATACACATCACGGACAAACTGAAATGGTCCACCCACACAGACAGTGTGGTGAAGAAGTTGCAACAGCACCTCTTCAACCTCAGGAGGCTAAAGACATTTTTTTAACACCTAAAACACTCACAAACTTTTACAGATGCAAAATTGAGAGCATTCTGTCGGACTGTATCACCGCCTGGTACGGCAACTGCACCTCCCATAACCGCAAAGCTCTCCAGAGGGTGATGCGGTCTGCCCAACGCAGTACCGGGGGCAAACTTCCTTCACTCCTGGACACCTACAGCACGCGATGCCATAGGAAGGCCAAAAAGATCATCAAGGACATCAACCACCCGAGCCACTGCCTGTTCATCCCGCTATCATCCAGAAGGCGAGGTCAGTACAGGTGCACCAAAGCTTGGACCGAGAGACTGAAAAACAGCTTATATCTTAAGGCCATCAGACTGCTAAACAGTCATCACTAACACATCAGGAGCGGCTGCCTATAGACATAGATTAGGAATCACTGGCCACTTTTAGAAATGGATCGCTAGCCACTTTAATAATGTTCCGTATCTAGCATTACTCATCTCATATGTATAAGCCGCACTCAACACTATTCTACGGTATATTAACTGGTCTACTGGTGCCATCATGGGCTAGAGCCTGTTCTGCCACACCAATTGCCTGAAGTCAGCACAACCTGCCCCGGGACAACTTCCTGGGGGCTCGGAAGGTGCCCGGGACCTCTACACCATTCTCGCGGAGTACCAGGACCTCCAGGGAGATGTTCAGCAAGGCCCGGGCCACGTTGTTTCCGCCACACCGACCCTATGACTGCGGGATTGACCTTCTCCCTAGCACCTACATTGGGGACTCCCTAGTTGCTGGATTTTTCTGTCCCTCTTCCTCTCCCATCGGCAAAGGCTTCTTCTTCGTAGAGAAAAAGGACAAAACCCTACGCCCGTGCATTGACTACCGGGGACTAAACGACATTACGGTTAAGAACCATTACCCGCTACCACTCATCTCCTCTGCCTTTCAAGCTGCTCCAGGGTGGCACTGTGTTTTCCAAGCTGGATCTACGGAAGACCGCCTTCAACAGGACAGTGGCCTCTACAAGTATCTGGTCACGCCACTGCTGGGTTCAAAGCTCTGGTGAATGATGTTCTCCACATCATGTTGAACCAGTTCATCTTTGTCTACATTAATGACATCCTCGTCTTCTCCACGTCTGACAGGTCCTTCAATGCCTTCTAGAGAATCAGCTGTTTGTGAAGGCGGAGAAGTGCGAGGTCCATTGCTCAACCATCCCCTTTCTGGGTTACATCATCTCTGCTGGGAGTGTCCAGATGTAACCCGGGAGGTTAAGACCTTTCCTGGGGTTCGCCAATTACTATCGTTGCTTTAAACAGGGTTACAGCACCCTGGCTTCCCCCCTGTCAGCACTCACCTCACCCAAGGTTCTGTTCACGTGGTCCCTGGCTGCTGACCGGGCGTTCTGGTAGCTCAAACATCGCTTCACCACAGTTCCCATCCTGGTTCATCCAGACCCATCTCATCAGCTCGTGGTGGAGGCTGATGCTTCGGAGGTTGGAGTGGAGGCTATACTGTCCCAGCGTTCCCAGCCAAACCCCTGGGGAGCCCTGATAACCGGATGTTCATTCCTGACACCGTCCGCTAAGCAGCCCAGTCCTCCTTGATGGTCTGCCACCCAGGCGCCCGTCTGACCCTGGCCTTTGTGCAACAGCGCTCTTGGTGGCCTACCATGGTCCCGGACGTGTTCGCATTCATCCCTACTTGCACAGTTTGTGCACAGAACAAGACTCCTCGGCAAGCTCCTGCTGGTCTCCTCCAACCTCTGCCTGTCCCCCACCGTCCCTTGTTCCACATCTCCCTGAACTTTGTCACGGGTCTTCCCCCATCTGATGGCAACACCTCCATCCTGACTGTGGTGGATCACTGTGGTGGATCCTCTCCCCAAACTACCCTCTGCCAAGGAGACGGCCAGCTCATGGTGCAGCATGTCTTCCAGATCCATGGACTGCCCGTGGACATGGTCTTCGACTGGGGTCCTCAGTTCTCGTTCCAATTCTGGAAGGCATTCTGCACCCTCATTGGGTCGTCAGCCAGCCTGTCCTCCGGGTTCCACCCCCAGTCCAACGGCCAGTCTGTGCGAGCCAACCAGGACCTCAAGACCACCCTGCGCCGCTGTCGTCATAACCTGGAGGAGAGCCCGGTTGGCCCTCCTCAAGACCACCTCTAGGTATCGATGACAAGCGGATCGCCAACAGACCCCGGGTCCCCAGTATCATCTCGGACAGAAGGTATGGCTGGCCTCTCTGGGTGTAGTCTCTCAAACTGTCCACCTAGTTAAAACCTCTTAAGCCTACGGGGGTGCTATTTCATTTTTGGATAAAAAGACGTTCCCGTTTTAAGCGCAATATATCGTCACAAAAAGATGCTCGACTATGCATGGAATTGGTAGCTTTGGAAAGAAGACACTCTGACGTTTCCAGAACTGCAAAGATTTTCACTGCGAGTGCCCCAGAACTCATGCTACAGGCGAAACCAAGATGTTTCTGCAACCAGGAAATGAACAGGATTTCTGAGGCACCGATTTGCATCATCTCCTTATATGGCTGTGAATGGGACAGGAATGAGCCTGCCCTTTCTATCGTTTCCCCAAGGGGTCTGGAGCATTGTGACGTATTTGCAGGCATATCATTGGAAGATTGACCATAAGAGACTACATTTTCCAAGTGTCCCGCACGGTGTCCTGCGTGGGAATTGATGCGCAAAACTCAGGTGCTGGTATTTTTCCATGGAATTCAGTTAAAAACCATGCTTCCACGAACGGCATATCAATGAAGAGATATGTGAAAAAACACCTTGAGGATTGATTCAAACAACGTTTGCCATGTTTCGGTCGATATTATGGAGTTAATTCGGAAAAAAGTTTGACGTTTTGGTGACTGAATTTTCGGTTCGTAACAAAACGGAGCGATTTGTCCTACACAAAGAATCTTTCAGGAAAAACTGGACATCTGCTATGTAACTGAGAGTCTCCTCATTGAAACATCTGAAGTTCTTCAAAGGTAAATTATTTTATTTGATTACTTTGCTGGTTTTTGTGAAAATGTTATGTGCTAAATGCTACGCTAAATGCTACGGCAGCCATTATCACTCTTACACAAATGATTGATTTTCTATGGTTCAAAAGCATATTTTGAAAATCTGAGATGACAGTGTTGTTAAGAAAAGGCTAAGCTTGAGAGCAGGCATATTTATTTCATTTCATTTGCGATTTTGAGAAATCGTTAACATTGCGTTATGGTAATGAGCCTGAGGGTGTATTTACGCTACCGGATCCGGTAGCGGTAGTTCTGAGAGGTTAATCGTCCCTTTCCCTATCTCCAAGGTCATTAGCCCCTCTGCTACTTGTCTTCTGTTGCCCCGTACCCTTCGTATACACCCCACCTTTCATGTGTCCCGTATTAAGCCCGTGTCTCACAGTCCTTTGTCTTCCATTTCCAGGCCCACCCCTCCTCCCTGTGCCTTCAATGGCCATCCGGCGTACACGGTGAGACGTGTTGGACTATTAAAACTGTTAAAAGTCGTGCAAAATTTCAACGTCCTGCTACTCATGCCAGGAATATAGTATATGCATATGATTAGTATGTGTGGATAGAAAACACTCTGAAGTTTATAAAACTGGTTAAAGCATGTCTGTGACTATAACATAACGTGTTTAGCAGGCAAAATCCCAAGGAAAACTGTTCACCAAAAATATCCATCTGCCAGTCTCTGTATTGTCTATGGCAAGGGAAAATATATAGCGATCCGTTTACAATGCCTACAGCTTCCACACGATGTCGACAGTACTGGCATTGAGATTGAAGTTAATTCTTGGTCAGATGACAAATAGGCACTTCCTGTTATCAACTACACAGGCGGGAGTTTGGAGAGAGACAAAATGGAGCACCATTTCCAAACGTGCTGCTATTGAATTCAGATCGCCCCGTGATCAATTTGATCGATTATTAACGTTTACAAATACCTAAAGTTGGATTACAAAAGTAGTTTGAAGTGTTTTGTCAAATTTAATAGGCAACTTTTTTCATTTTTAAAAATGACGTTGCGTTTTGGAACGGTGCTTCTCCATGGATCAGACGGGCTTCATAAATGGACATTTTGGGTATACATGGACGGATTTAATCAAAAAAAATACCCAATTGTGATGTTTATGGGACATATAGGAGTGCCAACCAAGTATCTCGTCAAAGGTAATGAATGTTTTATATTTTATTTCTGAGTTTTGTGTAGCGCCGGCTACGCAAATTATTCTGTTTACGTCCCGTTTGGGTATTTCGGGGGTTGCATGCTATCAGACAATAGCTTCTCATGCTTTCGCCGAAAAGCATTTTAAAAATCTGACATGTTGGCTAGATTCACAACGAGTGTAGCTTTAATTGAGTACCCTGCATGTGTGTTTTAATGAAAGTTTGAGTTGTATCGAGTACTATTAGTTGTCACTCTGAATTTCCGCTGATGTTGATCCCTGTACAGGGACAGCAGCCGTAAAAGTTTAAACGTGTCTGCATCTGGGTCTTACCTTGATTCCTGGTATTTCTAATGATCAATTAGCCTTTTAAAATGATGAACTTGATTAGCTAACACAATGTGCCATTGGAACACAGGAGTGATGGTCACCGCTAATGGGCCTCTATACGCCTATGTAGATATTCCATTATTCCATAAAAAATCTGCCGTTTCCAGCTACAATAGTCATTTACGACATTAACCATGTCTATACTGTATTTCTGATCAATTTGTGTACATATAGTGTATGACCCACTGGAATTGTGATACAGTGAATTATAAGTGAAATAATCTGTCTGTAAACAATTGTTGAAAAAATGACGTGTGTCATGCACAAAGTAGATGTCCTAACCAGGCACCTGCTGAAAGATATAATACTGGAACTGAGAGCCAAGCCAGGAAAACTCACACCTGCCTTCTGCCAGTGAGACTTTTTTCCATTCACCTCATTTCAACCTCTTCTTTCTCTCTCTACTTTCCTTTATCCCTCCATCTCACGCATGAGCCCAATTGATCGTGAGCTTGCAAGCTCAGCAGTCGTTTGCTATCAAAGCCATTTCGATTCGTCTATCGGCCATGAGCACTTAATTGTTGTTTTGATGACGCGGCTGTGTTTTGGTTCTCCGGACCGCGGCTACCCAGGCCCTCCTTAAGAACATCAAACCCCTGATGGCTTCAATGAAGGGCCGGTGCATGGTCGGATAGATACAAAATTGGCTTGGGCAGAGAGAGAATGAGATTAAAAAGGAGAGGGCACACTAGGACAAGATAGGAAGGAAAAAAAGAGGCCGGCCTCTACTGATGTTGTCATACAAAGAGGGCCTCTGTGTAAGCAGCGCTCTGCGCAGTATTGCCGGGGTGCAATCCTTCACACCTCAAGTCTTTAAAGATAAACGAAGGACAAGAGCCAGAGAGAGGGTAGTCAGAGAGAGAGAAGGGGGAGGGAGAAGAGGAAGGGGGAGTGACAGCTACTAGGAGAATCGAACAAGGGTTTTTAAATTGGCTTCAGGGAAAGGTAGAGATTGGGTGGGGTTGAGGTGAGTACTTTTCTCCACCAAGTTAGCAGTGTCTGGAAACCTATGTCTCTAGCTATCAAGAAACAAACGATGTACTGTCTGAATTATAACACATTTTTTGAGTGTTCCCTTATCTAGTAAAGTTAAATTATTATATAGTAGAATTAAATTATTCTGGGAAACAGTAACTGGATAACTTCTATAGTGTGACCAATATCATTGCTCTCACATAAATATTGCAGGGAGAAACTCGCTTTCCCTTTGTGTGGCTACATCATTGCGTTATCAAATCATCTCTCTATCATGTTAATGTATTTGTCTGCAGAGTGTGTCACCAGCCTTGCTCAATAACTGCTATCTGTACAATCAGTGACTAATATGTTACACGTAATATCAGTATATCCCTAACACATGCTCTACTGACAGTACAGTAATGCTAATATCGACATTTGTAGAAGTAGAAAGTAAAAAGGAATTCTTGTGTTTAATTTCCACACTGTAATAGCATTTTCTTGTCACCTGAAATGGCCCAGATCATTCATTTGACTGATTCATGCTCTAGTGGTATTGCTCAATTGCCAAATGAATATTCCGGTCATCTTCCGTGTTCGTCAGCCGTGTTCGTTGTGAGGCACATTTGGGGTTTTGCAGTTTTTCCAAGAAAGTCTCTTCATGATTTAAGTGTGTATTGAATCGTTGTCAATGGACAACTGACACTGACGTCAATTTCTTGCACTGATCACTAACTGGGTTTCTAACCAACCTTTTTTTGCGGGTATAGTTCGTCTGAAAAAAATGTCACGGCAGGCCTGAAGGAAATAGGAAATTTATCGGTAAACTTTCCAAATGTTTATATAATAACCATCATATCAAATTAAACTTGGAGTCAAGCAATTATATGTGTGGTCTTCCCACTATGATGCGAGAAAGCATGCAGTTAATTAGGCAACAAATGAAATAACTTATGATCGATGAACTTCACAGAGTGGTGAAAGTGCAAGGTGATGAGCTTGATGATCCTTTCCAATAAATATTGACGGTCTTATTCTGGTGACATGATGATCGATGTTTGGCTGCTGTTTAACAAATACAAATTATTGCTTTTTGTCCATAATAATCTCATCATGTAGGCTAGCCCACCCGCACTGTATCTGCAGCTTTTGGCTAGAGCGTGTGTACCAAGACCAGAGTGGACAGATTTGTAATGCAACATTTCTTGTGACAAAACCGTCAGTAGAGTTGAAAATGCGATGGAAACCCATTTAACTTTTATTTTTTATTTGGTACATGGGAATTTAACAGCAAAAGTTATTTTTATGTGCAATACGTAATCACACACAGCCATTTATCCACAACAAGTCATGTTGATGGAAACAGAACTCTGGTGGGAAAATTACCATATTGTTTTTATAAAGATATTAGAATATTCACATTAAAAATCTGTTGCCAGTTGGATGAAAGCCTAGCTACAGATTATAATTAATTGGTGACTGAGTTTCTACTGCATGTTGAAAGTACTGCTAACTAAGAAGGTCTCACAAGCAATGGTGATTGTGAACAAGTTCAACTGTACAGCCTAACATTCGTTTGTGATTGACAGACCATGAACCTGTGACATGACTTGGAAAAGCAGAGCCTTGAAAAAGCCAGACGGATACCTGAAATACTTGAGAGTGACAGCTCTCAAATAAAATAGGAGTAAAGTGCTACACGGAGGCATAAAAGAGGAATGCTCCACTCTTTTGTAAGCTAGAGTCATGAAATTTGCATCTCTATAAGAGCTTTCATCCAAAAGAGATGTTTGCTTTTTTCAAACATCAAATAACGGAAACGTTTTTGAAATTGCTGTAAGAAAGTAGGTTGTTTTTTTAGGTTCTTAACAAAGGTGAAATAGAAAATACATCTAAAGTCCTATTTCACCATGTCTCTTAAATTACTTGCTATGTTCTCTTAGCTATGAAGTGAACAATACATTTCTGGGGAAATGCATGAACAGAAAATGGGCTCCAGATGAAAACGGTAGCCTCATTCAGATATCACAATAACTTCAGACAGATACTTCTAGAAACGTGCAATTCATCACACAACATTCTTCTTTAAACTTTTTTTCCTCGAAGTTGTCCGACTATGACCTCACTTTGGAGTTAAAGACATTGAAAAGAAGCACTTTTATTCCCACGGTGTCTTCTCAGTCTCTCTCCCTCTCTCTCGGTTTTGTTTGTCTGTCTATACACTTAAACATGCATGGGGTTTATACAGATGATGTGTGTTCTATTTATTTGCTGCTGTCTATTTGTTTGTAATGCCTCGGCTAGTCTTTCCCTGTCATATTTTATGCTAGGCTTAGAGCAGAAGGTCCTAGCCACAGAGTCAGCCTCCCCACACAGTGCTCGCTCTCTGATCATCACACCAGCAGGACACCCAGACAAACATGTTGTTAGCGGCTTGTTGCTTATTCATTTTCCTGTAGTCCAATGTGAAAAAGAGTATCAAGGAAAGTGGGTCTAAGGAAAGGCACATACATTGATTTATGTAGCGATATTGCATCAAGTTTGTGCATTACGCCGGATCAATCTGCGTTTACTAATGCAGTTAATGCTGCTTTTAAATGTTTTCATTTGGTGATGAGCTGTATGTTTCTATTAATGTAATTTCCATTCGGTGGTTAATGCCACTTGTAAATGTTTTCATTTGGTGATGAGCTGTATGTTTCTATTAATGTAATTTCCATTCGGTGGTTAATGCCACTTTTAAAGGTTTTCATTTGGAGATGAGCTGTATGTTTTTAATTTATGTGATTTCCATTCGGTGGTTAATGCCACTTTTAAAGGTTTTCATTTTGAGATGAGCTTTGTGTTTCTATTCATGTAATTTCCGTTTGGTGGTTTCGACTGCAGCATCTAAATCAGAAACAGCTCTCTCTCTGGTTTCCTTTTGTTTACTTACAGACGTAACCTTTGGATTCGCTCAATCTCATCAATCTATGACAGATTTAAGGTCATCTCATTAATTTATAAATGAATCTATCTGTTTCATCCTTTTACTTTGATTGCAGGTCCTATACAGCCTATAGTTACAATAGCGTTTATACCTCAGGATGAGATGCATATTTCTTCTTTTTGCAATCACCATTAGAAGAATTGAATGTCTGTTTTTATTTTTGAACACACAGTGTTCAACTTTTGTTTTGATAAAGGAGGTGAAACACATTAAATGGGCAAAAGAAAACTGTGTTGACTTCCTATTTATCAAAGGCCCTCATTAGCTGAGACAATATTGATCTGGGGATGCTGGAAAGGTAAAGCCAGTGGGAATCTTGAGGCAATCTCTCAGTTTAGCATTCTCTCTGTCCAATCCTAGCCTGTTTATTCCTGTCTAATTCAATGTCTGGCTAGTTGTCAGCAATGTCGTGTCACGCGTGTGTCTGTCTGTTTGTCTGTCTGTCTCTGTGTGTGTGTGTGCGCACACTGTGAAAGAACAGGTGGACTCAGGGCTTTCAATCAATGACCAAAACACTGGTCCTCGCCATCACCCCTCCTCGCCATGAGAAGGTCAACTGTCATTGCCTCTGGCCTTGAGGAAAAGAAAGGAGGGTATCTTTGTCACTATGTGCTAGGATGACCAGGAAATAATAGTGTTTGGGCATTTTGTCAGATGAGCGAGCAAATTGTAATGGAAAAACATTTCAAAGTAGTCATTAACTATGTTTAAACAATAGTTAGAAGTACTTCAGGCAATGTGGTATTTTCTTTTGCAAAATGGCATCTTAGTTCATACTGTAGCTGAATGTCTGACAGAGATGAGCTGTACAGTGGTACTGATTATGGACTGTCAAATGTAGATTGACTTCTCCTGACCCATACTGATACATTTGGCACTGATCACTGATATTAGCTGGATTTTTTTTTGCATGGAAACCCAACCTTGGGGCGGCAGCGTAGCCTAGTGGTTAGAGCGTTGGACTAGTAACTTGAAGGTTGCGAGTTCAAACCCCCGAGCTGACAAGGTACAAATCTGTCCTTCTGCCCCTGAACAAGCCAGTTAACCCACTGTTCCCAGGCCGTCATTGAAAATAAGAATTTGTTCTTAACTGACTTGCCTGGTAAATAAAGGTTAAATAAATAAACAAATAACAGACCATATTTACAGTATATTACTATAGAAAAAGTTTGATTGGACCTGTGTGACTCCGCACCATCACTTTGCAGTGTTTTTGGAAACGTCTGCTTCGGTGCGAAACACAATGGCCTTATATTTGAAGAATGTTAAAAAGGTCACAAATGCCAACAACGTCAAACTATTTCCCCTCACAATAACATAGAGGCTAACAGAAACAATGTTTTAGAGACGTTTCTCTGAAAGAGTGGATGTGATAGGAGCTTTAATTAAAGAGTCAGGATTGATTCTATGGCCACAGTTGGATAGCACCGGGGTAAGTAGACGTTAGTATGACAGGCCATTGGCTTCACTAACAAGGACACCAATTAAATAGCTTTTAGGAGGTAATTAAAAATGCCATCTTCGAAGTTTGGTCCCTTTGTATGAAAATTATGATTGTTGCTGGCCATTTAACTCAATGAATAGCATTTGAATCACATTCCCTCAAAAGGCAAATGTTTTGATTTTTTTCTCACTAATCCAACTAAAATATATTTTATTCAAATGTATGTGTTGTTTTGCATGACCAATTTGACATCTTTATTCGTTCGTACTTTATTTTATTTGAAAGTTTCACTAAAATAAAGATGTGAAACTTTAATCACGCTGCGCCTTGGTCCGTCTCTCCACACAACCGTGACAGGTGCAGTGAAATATGTTGTTTTACAGGGTCAGCCATAGTAGTACAGCACCCCTGCAGCAAAATAGCGTGAAGTGCCTTGCTCAAGGGAACATCGAAATTGTTTGCACCTTGTTGGCTCGGGTATTCAAACCAGCAATCTTTTGGTTACTGGCTCATTGGTCTAACCACTAGGCCACCTGCCGCCCTAGGGGAATCTACAACAGATAAATGGTTTGGAAAAGGCCTGGTACAGTATGTATACTCTGTACTTCACACCAACCCAGGTTGACAGAGCAAG
Source organism: Oncorhynchus kisutch (assembly GCF_002021735.2). Classification (NCBI taxonomy): domain Eukaryota; kingdom Metazoa; phylum Chordata; class Actinopteri; order Salmoniformes; family Salmonidae; genus Oncorhynchus; species Oncorhynchus kisutch. Next base: position 18,769,571 of record NC_034196.2, on the reverse strand, counting down.
CCTCTAAGGGTATCTCCAGTTTGCCAAGGTTATAGCAACATCTACAGTAGTGGAAATGGTCTTGGCAGCTTCAAGACGGTGACTTCCAAGGAACACAAGACAGCACCTCAAAGCTACACTTGGGTAACTAGACATTGTCTGTGTGATACTGCTATATCCCCTGACCTTTCCTGCATCCTTTCCTTTCATTTCATTTAATAATTTTTTTCTATTGATATAACACACATTCTTTGTAACTTGTCGATATTAGTGGGACTGCCCATTGATGCTCAAATTGAATGATATGTCCTCTAGCTCAGTTGGTAGAGCATGGCAGGATAGTGGGTTAGTTTCCCGGGACCACCCATATGTAAAGAATGTATGCACGCATGACGAAGTTGCTTTGGATAAAAGTGTCTGCGAAATGGCATATATTATGATACCATATTGTTGTAATAGTACTCATACCTTGTCAATCAATATGACTTTCTTTCTACGTAAATAGAATAAAATCTGTAACAATCCTGCCCTTTTTGGTTTTGAAAGGTAGTTTTCAGCATATAAAAATACTATTTCTATAGCTCAGACAGAATACAGCAGATCAATATGTTTGGGTCCAACATTGAATAAATATATCTTGTACCAAGTCATTTTTATGCCCAATGTTATGCACAGAGTAAATGAGCCTTTCAGTGCAACATTTTCACTCATAACTCTGGCTGTGGTTGAAACCTGGAATTAATTTGAAGGAAAAAAATAATTTAGCTTTTTCTAAAACTTCATGTCCATAATGGTGCCATTTTGTCAACATAAAGAGGGGGTAAATGGTGTGAGGTAATGACTGCACTTCTTGATTGCAATGGAAAATGAAATGTGGATATGTGCCCTTTTTCAATTTCATTGCCAGGTCATTTCTCCACCCCAGTAAATTACATGTATACCATTTTCATCCTGTACAGTATACAGTATATTTTAGTTGACAGTATGAATGAGGTGATCTCTGCCCCCAAATGTATATATATCTTTGACCTACATTTTTCATTATAACATTTTGTTTCTCACCAAAAAAAGATATGTCTTTATGTCACACAGATGTGAAAGAAATATTCCCCAAATGGTGCAAATGCAGCACTAACCTTTCCCGGCCAACAATCTTGAAAGCAACTACGAGGAAATTACCACACGCAAAAGATTGAGAAGCACTTATATTGAAAATACACATCAGCTTACATCCCATTAAATGTCATGCATTTTTTCATACAGAGATTGGGCTGAACTGGCCATTGCTGATGTAAGAGGAATGTGATTTGGAAAAGACTGACATCTCTTAGAAATAGAACAGGAGGCGAAAGTGCAAGTGTAAATAGTCTGGACCGGTTTTCCTTTGGGTGGGGAGTTAGTGTTGATTGATGCTTCAGTGGAGCATGCAGTAAATGTTTTGATTTAAGGCAGAACATTTGCCACTTCCTCAAACACAGTTTATTCCAGTGATAAATAGTTTGAAAGAAACATGAAGAAAAGGATCTCAAGGAACCAATTAAAAACCATCACATGCATAAATATTCAAAACACAATCTTTGATTCTGTTTGGGACATAACGCCCAGGTCGTTTCGCAATGAACATAAGAACTGCATTAGGAATCCTTAGGAAATTGAGGATGATTTTGCTTTAAAGCAATGATCGGCTTTAAGATTTGTTGAGGCCACTCAGGTAATGGTGTCTCAAAGTCTTCCTTAAACAATAGGGGGCCATATCAAAGTGGCACTAATCAGATGTGTACCTTTTTTAGTGAATGAACTGTTACTTTCTATCAACATGGGTTTTTAGTTGAAATGGTAAGATTTATCATAATGAGAAGTATATCCTTGAGAGTGCAGCACCATACATTAGTATTGGAGTCAGTCACATGGCCATGCATCCCCATAGGAGCTGACTTGTAGGGCAAGGTGTTTCCTGGTCAGGTCACATGGAAAGCCTTTTCACATGTGAGTTCCAAATATCTCCAACGGTTGCCCCAGCTTGAGTTTTTTTATGCGTGTGATGTCAGAATGCACTCACTGTTCCAAAATGTGATTGTTACGCAACAGGACAGTTAACCCACACTACCCTCAAACCAAGGCACACTGCCTGCTAATTATCTATAGGCTATGATTTAACTTGTCAATTTCAAATTATTTTCTAGCAAGTTGTATTCCCTTTGCGGGCAGATTAATAGAATTTTATATGCTATATGTTTGTTTGTATATTTTTCTAATTTTGTCACCACTTCCCCAGAAACTTCCAGGGCTGGCTGTTCTTAGGAGGGAACTATTTGGTTAGAGAGCAGAGGCAAGTCTTATACATTCACATGTGTGCTTTCACATTTTAATTAGCTCATTCTAATTAACACACGTGTGTTATCTTACAAAGTGTTTCCTCACGAGTGTACCATCTTAGTGTTTCATCAACCGTGTGCTATCGTACTAAGAATATTTCATTACACGTGTGCTATCGTACAAAGGGTGTTTCATCAACTTGACCTGTTACTAATTAATTGTGTTTGCCCTAGTGAATGCTAATAAACCTTGGCACTTTGGTTAACTCTGTTTTATGCCATTAATCTGACTGACCTGTGTTTTTCTTGTCACGTGTGTTACATTCCCCAGCAAGAAAAGAAAATGATGCTCAAACAGCCGGGATAAACAATAAGGAGGCACATATCAAACAACCAAAATGAAACAGATGGGCTTTTAGGAGGGGTTCTGAAACACACTCATGGGGTTGTCCACTGAAAGTTGACTAGCAACAACTGGAACCTAAAATGCACCCACCATGAACACACAGAAAATGTGCACAATAAGAGGCAAACAAAATTAAAAAACCACACCAAACTTAAAGACAGGAAGCAAACCAAAAAGGTGGCACGACATTACATCAAATAAAGGATTGTTTGTCTAGAAATCAAAATAGGGAAAAACAACAAAAGGTGTTAACCCTCCAAATCTTTCAAGACAAGTGGAGCACTGGGCCAGCCACCCTTAAATAGCACCTGGGCCAGTGGCGATTTTATGTAAATCTTGTTTGGGCAAACTACCCAAATGTTTTTGGGGTGCATGCCAGCAAAGTCACTACACAACACTAAACAATGTATTCATTGGACTATAACAGTGACAAACGGTGCCCACAAACTGTTTGTCATGCCCTGACCATAGAGAGCTGTTTATGCTCTATTCTGTTTATTCTCTTATTCTCTCAGATGTAGTCAATATCAAATTTGTTCAGTGACAGAATTCAGAACATGGGCCATTCTTACAATATTCTCTCTGTACACCAAGTCAAAACCATAGGATAAATAAAGGTCATATAAGCAGACAATGAAATCTCTTTTCATTTCTCTAAAACAGGCTATAGGCTACATGTGCGCCAACAAGTTAGAACAGTATATGGTAAATTATGAGGGTAAAAGGGACCTAATTATTAGGGTGAGGCACATGGGCTATTAACAGCTTACTATACAACATACACTTAGTATTACTTTCTTAGCTACTGTATGCATATCTCCCTGGCATATTACATCATTTATGCAGCAGCATACAAAACATTTTTGGACTCACCTTGTTGTGCTGTGCTCACTTGAAAAGGAGCAACTTGTTGTGTAACGTTTATGTACAATGGCCGATGAGCAGCGATACGTTTTATCTGTAACTTCTCTTCATAATTTCACTTCATATGACATGGATTGAAAAGGATTTGCCAGTAGATTGTCAACTTAATTCATGATGATGACTGCTAGCTTGCTAGCTACGATTTTGAAAGTATGATGTTGACAGTCCAGTCAAAGTTACTGTAGATATAATGTGATTTGACCTCATTTTATGTGTGGCCTTGAGCCTTCTTGGATGGGCACTACTAATGTCACTACGGCAATACCCAAGGGGTTCTGTCCCCATGAGTGACAGAACACTGAGCCAATCATGGCACAACTAGTGAACATTACCAAGCCCTACGCTCCATATTTTCTGCTGGCTGCCCCACCACCACTGAAAGCACTGAGCTAGGCTGAAACACATGTATGTTGGAGCTGCCTTACTCAAGAAAGCAAAAAAGAGACCATGTTTGTATGCAGTTTTATTAACTAAAATATTAATATATTTTGAGCCCCACCTAAACGGGTACTTGCTAAAGTCAAACCTCAAAACATAAATGGAAAAAACAAAGCCTGTAACACAAGGACCTCCCCTTGTGTATACAAAGGTGGTGTAGGCCAGTTTACATTTTGATGCTGGTTTGATCCATCAGCTTCATATTGAGAATCCTGGCATGTCCTACACTCTTTGGACAAACTGTCCAGTACCTCGTCTCTCTTCCCTGCTGTGCCTCGTGTATGGTGACTTTGTTCCACAGCTGTCCCCTATTCCCATCTTCTGACACCAGCTCTAAATTTCAGCCTAATCCTATGACAATTGCCATGTGCTAGCACACAGCAATGGTGGCACTTGACATTTAAAAAGACAGTCAAGACAAGTGGCCTGGCTAGACTTCAATAAATATGCCTACTCACATCCCTCAATGATTGAGGTTTAGCTTTGGTTTCAAAAGGTTAGCCAATGGCTGTGTTTCGATAGGGAGCACACTTTTTCCACTAATTGGTATTTTAACCAATCACATCAGATCTTCTCACATCAGACATTTTTTAGAGCTGATCTGATTGGTGAAAATACCAATTAGTTGAAGAAATATCAGAATTGGGCTGCCTGACTAAATGCAGAAAATATGCGTCTCGGTGCAACAGGAAGTCAGAAAAAGAGAGGGCTTCAAAACAATACATTCCAGATTAGTCCACAAATATGGTTATGCTTGTTTGATTAAACAGCTTGTCGTGTCTTTGGCTATGCCGGATTAAGTGATATGACATGCTATTCTATAAAATAATTTATCCGTAATTACTATTACCTGATTAAGCTAATCATGTAAATATATTTAACTAGAGGGATTCGGGCAACACAAAATAATATTTATAGAGTTGTTATCTTCCGAATAAACTCTTAGACCTAGTAATATTTTACACCCATAGCAGTCAATATCAATCGTCACCTCAATTCAGTCTCATCTGAAAGTTGTAAATGATTTTATCTGCACGAACCCTGGCTAACAAGTTGAATCAGCAATACAAAATTGGGTTTAATTATTAATTTACTAAATACCTAACTAATCACACAGAATTACACATACACACAATTAATCATAACTTGATTACAAATTACGTCATAAAGAAAAACGTCCCTAGCGGGCGGAGCAGATATGACAGCTTGTTACACAAAGGAAAAGGGGCTGGGTTGAGTGAAAGAGCGGGAGACTGAGGAACAAAGGGAAAAAGCTGTGCTATCGTAAATACAGTATCTTATGCATTCTAAATTACCGCCCATTTGGAAAAGGAAAATGCAATAAATATTTACTCTGAGCTGCGCTTCAGTAGGTTGGTGGTAGATGGAATACCTCTTATTTTGAAACCTCTCTGTTCCTATGCATGCCTATCCTCCATTTAAAGGGATATCAACCAGATTCCTTTTTTCTATGGCTTCCCTAAGGTGTCAACAGTCTTTAGACATAGTTTCAGGCTTTTATTTTGAAAAATTAGCGTGAAAGATCACATTACGTAAGTGGATAGGTGGGGGCTCTCAGAGTGAGCTTTGGGCTACAGAGTAAAGCGGCCATTGCTTCTCCCGATGTAATTGAAAAACCTTCACACCCAGTTGATATATTATCAAATATATATTTTAAAAACAACCTGAGGATTGATTATAAAAAACGTTTGACATGTTTCTCTGGACATTATAGATATTATTTGGAATATACGTCTGCGTTGTCGTGACCGCTCTTTCCTGTGAATTTCTGAACATAACGCGACAAACAAACGGAGGTATTTTGGGTATAAAATAATCTTTATGGAACAAAAGGAACATTTGTTGTGTAACTGGGAGTCACGTGAGTGAAAACATCCGAAGATCATCAGAGGTAAACGATTAATTTGATTGCTTTTCTGATTTTCCTGACCTAGCTACTTAATGCTTAGTGTACATAATGTTATGTTATGCTATTGATAAACTTACACAAATTCTTGGATTGCTTTCGCTGTAAAGCATAATTTCAAAATCTGAGACGACAGGTGGATTAACAAAAGGCTAAGCTGTGTTTTGCAATATTGCACTTGTGATTTCATGAATATGAATATTTTTTAGTAATATTATTTGACTGTGGCGCTATGCTATTCAGCAGTTGCTGACGAAAATGATCCCGCTAACGGGATGGGTAGTGTCAAGAAGATAAATCCTCTTAAAGATCGGGTGCATTTTTTCAACTTTTTGATAAAAAGCGTGCAAAATTTCAACGTCCTGCTACTCATGCCAGGAATATAGTATATGCATATGATTAGTATGTGTGGATAGAAAACACTCTGAAGTTTATAAAACTGGTTAAATCATGTCTGTGACTATAACAGAATGTGTGTAGCAGGCAAAACCCCAAGGACAAACTGTTCACCAAAAAAATATATATATCCCTCCGCCAGTTCCCAGTATTGTCTATGGCAAGGGAAAATAGATGGCGCCCAGTTTACAGTTCCTACAGCCTCCACACGATGTCGCCAGTCTTGGGAATTGGGTTGAAGTTAATCCTTGGTGAAATGAGAAATAGGCACTTCATGTCAGAGGGTACACCATGGGAAGTTATGAAAGAGAGAAAATCGTCCATGATTTCAAGACTTGCTGCTATTGAATACAGATCGCCCCGTGATCAATTTGATCGATTATTAACGTTTACAAATACCTAAAGTTGGATTACAAAAGTAGTTTGAAGTGTTTTGGCAAAGTTTATAGGCAACTTAAAAAAAAAAAAAAAATGACGTTGCGTTTTGGAAAGCTATTTTTTTCTGGATCAGACGGGCTTCATAAATGGACATTTTGGGTATACATGGACGGAATTAATTAAAAAAAAGAACCAATTGTGATGTTTATGGGACATATTGGAGTGCCAACAAAGAAGCTCGTCAAAAGTAATGCACGTTTTATATTTTATTTCTGCGTTTTGTGTAGCGCCGGCTACGCTAATTATTTTGTTTACGTCTCGTTCAGGTATTTCGGGGGGGATCATGCTATCAGATAATAGCTTCTCATGCTTTCGGCGAAAAGCATTTTTAAAATCTGACATGTTGGCTAGATTCACAACGAGTGTAGCTTTAATTGAGTACCCTGCATGTTGACTCCAATCATGTTGTTGAAACATCTCAAGGATGATCAATGGAAACAGGATGCACTTGAGCTCAATTTCGAGGCTCATAGCAAACGGTCAGAATATTTATGTAAATATGCTATTTCAGTTTTTTATTTGTAATGCATTTGCAAGGTTTTCACTTTGTCATTATTTGGTATTGTGTGTAGACTGATGAGAAAAAACATGTATTTAATCCATTTAAGAATTAGGCTGTAACGTAACAAAATGTTGAAAAAGTCATATTTTATTTCAACTCATGAAACATGGTACCATCACTTTACATGTTGCATTTATATTTTTCTTCAGCATATATATATACATATATATAAATTATTAGTTACAGTGATGAGTATGTTAGTTATGGTAGTGGTTTCATTTCAATTCATTTGTTTTAATGTATTGTCCAGCCATCCAATACTGAAGATGTATTTTTTTTTCTATAACGCTCTGAACTTGATTGCAGCGACTGCTACCGTAACGAGTGCACTTGGAGTCGGAATGCAAGTTCAGGGAGTACATAATTTAATAAACAAATGAACAAAACAAGAAACACAAACAACGCACAGACAGGAAACTGAAACAGAAACAATGACGCCTGGGGAAGGAACCAAAGGGAGTGACATATATAGGGCAGGTAATCAAGGAGGTGATGGAGTCCAGGTGAGTCTGATGACGCGCATCATCAGGTGTGCGCCGTAACAGGTGTGTGCCATAACGAGCAGGCAGGTGACCAGGAGGCCGGAGAAGGAGCACACGTGACAGCCACCAAGAGCTGTGCTATTGAAAGGATACTGTTGAGACCTTCAAAGATTAATCAAGGAGAACATTTTTTGGCACAGAGGAAATTAACAATATGCAGCTGATTGCTCAGATTGATGAAATCAATCATTAAGCCATTCCATTACTCAACAGTGACGTCTTATGAAATGAGGAAGTCCTAGAATATTCCGACATCATACTAATTGTAACAGTCTCGGGTTATCTTGTTCATGTTAGAAAAGAGACTCAATTTGAGGGTATTTTGGCCTCTTATATTTCAACAATATTCAGATAGTGAGTGTATGAGCCTTAGTAGAACTACTGGTGTCCATACAATAAAATGTATTTGTCTAAAAAAGCTAAGTGGTAATTATGTAATTTACGTAATTGTGCTTTATAATGGAAGTGTAGTTGAGAGACATTCATTTACTGTATGAATCAGAAGTTAGGTGCGCAGAAATAGACGAAATAAACAATGTTTTTAATAAATCTCTCTCGGTGGATTGAGAAATGTATGACACGTGTGCTCACACACACACTTTATCAACACCAAGGATCGGACTTGATATATATGGATTTGCTCATCGTAGTATATAAATTCCCCCCCACCAACATAGCCAAATAAAAATGTATGTCACTGAAGTATGGAATATTTTAATGCACACAAACTCATGCATTGCTGTCATTACTTAGGAGGATGGGTGAATACAGTAGTCAATGTAGTGCAATACATTGGCGTTTACCATTTCCAACAAATATAATACTAAAAGCAATATTACATCAAATAATGATTATACTGAATATTTAAAGTGCATATTGCAACCAGTTTTGAAGCACCCTAATTGAAAACCGTGTTTTTCTTGGGCCGTTATTTGAAGATAGTAAATTGAAGGGACAGCAAACCTGGTGAGAGTCCATGAACAACAACAGTAAATAGCCTAGGCCCTAGGGTGTCTCAATGAGTAATGGTCAATATTTGCATTAAAAAGGCTTTTCTTAATCTTTATGTCCATAAAATAAAATATGCTTGGTATAATAAAGGTGGTTTGGAGTTTTGAAATGCTGTATTCCACTGAGGTTGTGCAAGAATAAATCATTATTTATGTTTTGAACCACAGGGTGGTCAATTCTCGACGGTGCGTTTTCATTGCTCTTTTTACACTCAAATTATAAATGTGGTAGCCTAATTTTGTTTGGAGAAATCTGCAGTCTTATTGGCTGAAATGGGGTTTTATGCCTTTGACAAATCCCTGTTATCCGTCTGAAATGTGTATTTTTTCCCCATATGATGTTAGCACAAACCACGCCCAGTTTCTGCTAGGGGCGTATTCCAGCCTCATAAATCTGATCATTGGTCAACACCATGAGAGCGGTGACTGAATAGATTCAGAGTTCCTCAGCGAGGCTTGTGCCATTAAAAAGGACAGAGAAGAGCTTGGACTAGGCTGAGCGGTAGCTACCGTCCCATAGGGGTGGGAGGGCCAAGAGATCAGAGGTGCAGAGTGGTGTGCTCAGGTTGGGGTGGAGGGTTTGAGCATAGCCTGAAGGTTGGGAGTGGCAGTGCCTTTTGCTGCTCCGTAGGCAAGCACCATGGTCTTGTAGTGGATGTGAGCTTCGACTGGAAGCCAGTGGAATGTGCGGGGGAGTGGGGTGACATGGGAGAACTTGGGAAGGTTGAAAACCATGACGGCTGCAGCGTTCTGGATAAGTTGCACGAGTGTGATGGCACAAGCAGGGAGCCCAGCCAACAGCGACTTGCAGTAGTCCAGACGGGAGATGACATGTGCCTGGATTAGGGCCTGCGCCACTTCCTTTGTGAGGTAAGGTCGTACTCGAATGATGTAGAGCATGAACCTGCAGGAGTGAGTCACTGCTTTGATGTTTACAGAAAACAACACGAGTTGTCCAGGATCATGAAGAAGAGATCTGACTATTTTATTTACTATAGAACAGAGCTGATGATGATTAAATGTCTTACAGCAACAATACCTCTGGATGTTCTGCAGCCACTGAGATAGCCATGTGAGTAAGCACATAAAACAGACAAATTATGAATATGAGGCAACAATACAGAATGGCATCTTAATTTTGGGATATTGTTAAATACATCTATTCCAGCATTTTCACAATGAAAACACATCCAACTAGTTTGAAGAGTTTCAAATCCACATTTGAAGAATTCATAAGCATCTGGACCAACCACGACAGCTTGTGACTGAAGGAGTAACAAGTTTGATACATTCCTTTTTAACTTTAGAATTTTTACAACTATGTTACTTTTTGCTTTATAAAACTGAATTATACAGTATAATATGTGTTATGTCTCTAACAGCTAACTTTCAGGCAATGCAATGACTTCAACAAGAGGACCTTGAAAACGGTTGGTTAACCCGTCCATTCAGCCAGTGGGGTTCGCTTTCATCACGTGGACAGGAAGCAAGAACTCTCTGGGGAAAAGAAAGACAGAAGGTTTTTTTCATGATTAATGATTAACAGCTTGAAACGTACAGGAACTCAATTCCTTTTGTTCCTTTGTTATGGAATACCACATCATCAAATGCCGAATGCATTACCTCCCGAGATCATTTTCTTCGGTCATCGTCACTGCCATGTATATTCCACCCCAAGTCGACCCCACGTCGGTTCTCAGGGAACTACACGGGACTATGTGCAAACTGGATACCACATATCCTGAGGCCCCGTTTATTTTAGCTGGGGATTTTAATAAAGGAAATCTTAGGAAACCCTACTGAAATTCAATCAACACATTTCCTGTGCTTCACACGCATCACAAACTCTTGATAAATGCTACCCTTCCAGGGCGGTTGCAAGGCCCTCCCCTGGCCTCCTTTCGGGCAAATCAGATCACACCTTCTTTCTGATCCTCCCAACCTATAGGCAAAAACTTAAACAGGAAGCACCCGTGGTAAGGGCTGTTCAACATTGACCAATCGGAATCGATGCTTCAAAATTGTTTTGATCAAGCGGACTGGGAAATGTTCCAGGTCGCCTCTGAGAATATTATCAACGTATACACTGACTCAGTGACAGGGTTCATCAGAAAGTGCATATAGGATATTGTTCCCACTGTGACGGTTAGAACTTATCCAAACCAATAACAATGGATAGATGGCAGCATTTGTGAAAAGCGTGAAAAAACGCATTTAACCATAGGAAGGTGACTGGGAACATGGGTGTGTACAAACAAACCTGCTATGGCCTCCGTAAGGCAATCAAAGAGGACAAATGACAGCACAGGGACAAAGTGGATTCGCAATTCAAAGGCTCAGGCATGAGACGTATGTGGCAGGGACTCCAGACAATCACAGATTCCAAAGGGAATTTCAACAACGACGCAGACACCGATGCCTTGTTCCCAGATATCCTAAACACCTTCTTCGCCTGCTTCAAGGAAAACAAGATTGTGCCACCCATGCGGTTCCCCTCCAACGTGGGCTTCAAGTTCCTCTGCCTTCACATCACTGATGACCTGAAATGGTCCCTTCAACACAGACGGTGTGGTGGAGAAGGCGCAACAGCACCTCTTCAACCTCAGAAGGCTGAAGACATTCGGCTTGGCCCCTAAGACCCTCAAAAACCTCTATAGATGCACCTGTAGAGGCGTTGACAGATGCACGGGCTATGTCAACGCCTCGTATGACAATTGCACTGTCCGCAAACGCAGGGCTCTCCACAGGGCGGTGCGGTCAGCCCAATTCATCATCTAGGGCACACTGCCTGCCCTCCAGGACATTCACAGGAAGGCCACGAAGATAATCAAGGACCTCAGCCACCCGAGCCACATCCTGTTCACCCTACCATCATCTAGGAGGAGGAGACAGTACAGGTGCAACAAAGCTGCCACGTCATTACCAATAACCTGCCACTGGCATTAAACAAAGCATGTGTGTCCATGTATGCTGATGATTCAACCATATACACATCAGCAAACACAGCTAATAAAGTCACTGAAATCCTTAATAACAAAGAGTTGCAGTCTATTTTGGAATCGTGGCCAGCAAAAAACTGCTGCTGAACATTTCTAAAACTACATTGTATTTGGTACAAATCATTCCCTAAGTTCTAGACCTCAGCTGAATCTGGTAATGAAGGGTGTGGCTGTAGAACAAGTTGAGGCAACAAAATTACTTGGTTTTACCTTAAATTGTAAACAGTCATGGTCAAAACATATAGATTCAATGGTTATAAAGATGGGGAGAGGTCTGTCCATAGTAAAGAGATGCTCTGCTTTTATGACACCACACTCCACAAAGCAAGTCCCGCAGGCTCTAGTATTATCTTATCTTGATTATTGTCCAGTCATATGGTCAAGTGCCACAAAGAAAGACCTAGTTAAGCTGCAGTTGGCCCAGAACAGAGCGGCACGTTTTGCTCTTCATTGTAATCAGAGGGCTAATATTTTTACTATGCATGTCAATTTTGGCTAAAAGTTGAGGAAAGATTGACTGCGCCACTTCTTGTTTTTATAAGAAACATTAATGTGTTGGCAATTCCAAATAGTTTGCATAGTCAACGTACACACAGCACTGACACACACACTTACCCCACCAGATAGGGGTATTTTCATATTCCAAAGGTCCAGAAAAAAACACAAAGAAATGTACAGTATTATACAGAGCCATCAGTGCATGTAACTTTTTTCCATTTTATAGCGCAAGTGAACAGAGCAACACCTCATGGCACAACCCCCCGCAAAAACAAACAGAGCAACACCTCATGGCACAACCCCTCTCCCCCATATGACCTACTTGTTGTGTGTATGTCTGTGTAACTGATAGATGCACACAAATACATACTACATGTGTCACGCTCTGACCTTAGAGATCCTTTTTGTCTCTATTTTGGTTTGGTCAGGGCGTGAGTTGGAGTGGGCATTCTATGTTTAGTGTTCTATGTTTTCTATTTCTGTGTGTTTGGCCGGGTGTGGTTCTCAATCAGAGGCAGCTCTCTATCGTTGTCACTGATTGAGAACCTTCCTCAGGTAGCCTTTTCCCACCTGTGTTTTGTGGGTAGTTGTTTTCTGTTTTTGTGTCTGCACCAGACAGAACTGTTTCGGTTTTGTTTGTTCTCTTTGTTGTTTTTGTTATTCAGTGTTCAGTTCTATTAATAAATCATAAACACTTATCACTCTGCGCTTTGGTCCACTTCTTCATGCAATGATTACAGTAACAATGACCTACATGACCTGAAGTATGTGGACACCTGCTCGTCAAACATCTCATTCCAGAATTATGGCCATCAATATGGAGTTGGTCCCCCCTTTGCTGCTGTAACAGCCTCCACTCTTCTGGGAAGGCTTCCCACTAGATGTTGGAACATTGCTGCAGGGACATGCTTCAACTCAGCCACAAGACCATTAGTGAGATCGGGCACTGATGTTTGCCGATTAGACCTGGCTCGCAGTCGGCATTCCAATTCATCCCAAAACTATTCGATGGGGTTGAGGTCAGGGCTCTATGCAGGCCAGTCAAGGTCTTCCACGCCGATCTTGACAAACCCTTTCTGAATGGAGCTCGCTTTGTGCACGGGGGCTTGTGTGTGGCTTGTGTGTGGCTGCTCGGCCATGACGCTCCCGACAAACAGTTATTTTACTGATGTTGCTTCCAGAGGCAGTTTGGAACTCTATAATGAGAGTTGCGACCGAGAACAGGCTATTTTTACGCGCTACACGCTTCAGCATTAGCACTTGTGTGGCTTACCACTTCGCGGCTGTGCCATTGTTACTCCTAGACGTTTTCACTTCACAATATCAGCGCTTACAGTTGACTGGGGCAGCTCAAGCAAGGCAGACATTTGATGAACTGACTTGTTGAAAGGTGGCATCTTATAACCAGTGGAGGCTGCTGAGGGGAGAATAATGGTCAGAACGGCACAAATGGAATGGCATCAAACACCTGGAAGTGTTTGATGTATTTGATACCATTCCACTGATTCTGCTCCAGTCATTAACACATGCCCGGTATCCCCAATTTAAGGTGCCACCAACCTTCTGTGCCTATGCCGAGTTGAAAGTCACTGAGCTTTTCAGTAAGGCCATTCTACTGCCAATGTTTGTCTATGGAGATTGCATGGCGGTGTGCTCGATTTTATACACCTGTCAGCAACGGGTGTGGCTGCAATAGCCAAATCCACTCATTTGAAGGGGTGTCCACATATTTCTGTACATATAGTGTATGATCCCTTAGTGATGTCACTTGTTAAATCCACTTCAGTCATTGTAGATGAAGGGGAGTAGACAGATTAAAAAATGATTTTCAAGCCTTGAGACATGGATTGTGTATGTGTGACATTCAGAGGGTGAATGGGAAGACAAAAGATGTAGGTGCCTTTGAGTATGGTAGTATTTATTTGATCATTATTCTTTAAAAACTTCTTAAATCTCACTCAAGTTGATTGTGTATCATTGCTAGACAGCCATTCATTCCATAGAATTTTAAGCCGATTTAAGTCAAAACTGTTAGTAGACCACTCAGGAACATTCAATGTCGTCTTGGTATGCAACTCCAGTGTACATTTGGCCTTGTGTTTTAGGTTAATGTCCTGCTGAAAGGTGAATTTGTCTGCCAATGTCTGTTGGGAAGCAGACTGAACCAAGGTTTTCCTCCAGGATTTTGCCTGTGATTATTTCTGTATTCCGTTTCTTTTTATCCCCCCCAAAAACCTAGTACTTGCCGATGACAAGCATACCCATAGCATGATGCAGACACCACTATGCTTGAAAAAATGAAGAGTGCTACTCAATGATGTGTTGTGTTGGAGTTGCCCCAAACATAACACCTTGTATTCAGGACAAAATGTCTAATTTCTAGTAAATTTCTTTGACACATTTTATGCAGTATTATTTAAGAGCCTTGTTGCAAACAGGATGCATGTTATGGAAATTTCGAGCGACTGGTCCTCCAGGTATTCAGACTTTTATTTGTAATATTCTCAAGGATAGCAAAGCAGAGTGATGATGTCTAGACCAATGTCAGAGAATGGGAAAAATGACGAAGGGGTTTATACTCATCTAATTGCTTATGAATAAATAAACACTGCCTTTTGCTCATTTAACAGAATAATTAGTAATTGATGTGTCTAGCAGAGTGTACACTGAACTTATTGGACTCATTACATACAGTGCTATGCCTCATAATTGCAAAATGCAACATAAGTTTAGTAGACTACATCAAAGTTTGGGGAAGTAATTGCAAATTAGTTCAAAACCTGGTTTTAGCATAAATGTATCAAAATATTTTTTTTGCTGTCTTCATCTATTGTTCAGCTCTAGGTATCCTCAACGCATGGGTAAAAGGTGAGTCAATGCTATAGGCCGTTGACAACCTCTGTGATAAAGCACCTCAAAACCATTTAAATCGTGAATACGAGATGGAGGTTATTATAAATCATGCATGAATGAGTTGGAGATAAAACAGTGGAACAAAATGTTCTGAATAATCAATCACAGATAGATTTTACGCCAGGTTTATGCAAATGTTCATTTGATATTCATCAGCTTCCAATGCTGTTGTGCCACCTGTTCTAACATTGAGAACAGCAAGAGCAGGCTTTGTACACTTTGCCTGTGCCATCTTTGAGATGTAATGGTGCATGTGTTGAATTGATAAAGCCCAGTATGAGGAAGAAGACATGTGTTTTGGAGCACTCCAAGAAACAACAAAAGCTCCCTGTAACCAGATGCTGATTTCAGACAACTGCAGTTAAAAAAAGAACAAAAAGAAAGAAGAAAATCAGAGGAGATGGGGGGGGGGACGACATAACAAAAAGCAGGTGCCAAACAGGAGAACAGGATATGGTGGCTGCTCTGGAATCACAGGGGAGGAAGCCATGCCTTGTTTTGCCTCTGCAATTTATTCAGCTTCACACTCAGACATAAGTGGAAAGGAGACCCTGCTGACCTTTCCCTCCCTTGTGTCTCGTCCCCACCTGTCCCCGCTCCTCTCCTCCACTCCCCACTAAACAACAGTTCTGGAGGAGAGATAGGTGATGAACTGCTGGTTATTTGATAAAAGATCAATTTCCCCTCACACCACTGATGTTGATTTAACACACGGCAACGGTGATAAATAACAGAGTTTTTTTTTGTTGCTAGTTTATGGTGCTAGAGTCCCTGTCTCTATATTGGTGTTATAAGTGAGACATTATCCTATATGCTTGTATATTTACTTATCAGGATTGTTTTAGTAAAACCATTGTTGTCCTCAAAATATGTAGGAGAAAAAATCTATACATGCATTTGTGGAATCAGTTTTGAGAAAGCAAGGTACATTATACAGTGTACATCACAGATACTAGAATCCTCTCACTTTGATTACTGTAAACTGTGTTGATTACATAATTAACCCTAGTCAGCACAATGTACTGTATGACCCTGTTTTAATCGAAAATTATGAGGAAAATCAATGTAATTTCAGACTAAATAGTGACACGACCCATTCTTTTACATAGTAAAAAAATATGCCTGTATAAATGCGGACTGGCTGGTGATCAATTACCCCGGGATCTATGTCAGTGGCCTATTTGGCAGTCCGCAGTCATTTTCTGCCCACTAGGAACCAAACTTTGGGAACTCCCATCTCACGGTGAGTTCTACTAAGCTAACATTTGGAATTATTTAAATATGGTCATGCCATGTATGACAACTCAGCCAAACTAGCTAGCTAGAAAGCGAATGTTAGTGTTAGCTGGATTCACTAGCTAGCTAGCTGGTTATGGTAGTAGCTAGTTAGTCAGCTATATGTCACCATCAAAGTACTATGGTCTAGTTAGCTAGGTAAAAATATCAAGTTCTCAATACTGTAGATGAAAGCTAAATTGGCTAACATTAGCTAGCTACCTTACAAACTGTTTAAATTTCGAAGCAGTATATAGCTAAGCATATATGGACCTATATGAATTAAAGCTACTTTTGAAGCACATGTGCCCTAGAAACTAATATGTAACACTGTAAGAACATGTATTTATTATTAAAGCTTCAATGTTGATACACATACCTGTCAATTAAATTACAAAGTCATTTGTGGAATGTTAGGTTTCTACATTGTGTAAACGCACTATTTTCCTATTGATGCATTTGAATGGAAATCTTTAGAAACGTCAGGTTTGTGATGAGGACATGCAAGACATCTGTCATTCATTCATTGCTATGATCTTTGATCTCCTGAAGAAGGGATATATTGGTAAAGTTACCAGGTTGTTAGCTACAGTAGCTAGCCAATGACATGACTGAACAAAGTATAAATGATGTGAGTAGTTTTAGGCCTACCAAATGGTTTATGTGTCACGGCATTCAGAGGAAGAAGGTGAAGACCAAGGTGCAGCGTCGTACGTGTTCATATTATTTATTCTGACTGAACACTGAATACAAAATAACAAAAAAGAATAGCCGAAACAGTTCTGACAGGTGCAACAAACACTAAACAGAAACTAACCACCCACAACTAACAGTGGGAAAACAGGCTACCTAAGTATGGTTCACAATCAGAGACAACGAAAGACAACTGTCCCTGATTGAGAACCATACCCGGCCAAAACATAGAAATACAAAACCAAGACATACAAACATAGAATGCCCACCCACATCACACCCTGACCAAACAAAAAATAGAAACATACAAAGTAATCTACGGTCAGGGCGTGACATTATGACTGTAAAATACGTCCCCCCCCCCCCCCCCCCCAGGTGCAGACTCCGGCCGCAAAACCTGGACCTATAGGGGAGGGTCTGGGTGGGCAGTACTCCGCGGTGGCGTTTCTGGTGAGGGACGTGGACCCCGCCCCACTTCTGTCTCGGCCCACTTTAGTAATCCCTCTGGGGCGGGAACCCTCGCCGCCAACCCCGGACTAGAGGACGCCACTGGACTGATGGTCGAGTCTGGAGTAAGTGGCGCCTCTGGACTGAGCGGCTCTGGCGCCTCCGGACTGACGGGCGGCTCTGGCGCCTCCGGACTGACGGGCGGCTCAGGCTACCTAAGTATGGTTCTCAATCAGAGACAACGAAAGACAGCTGTCCCTGATTGAGAACCATACCCGGCTAAAACTTACAAATACAAAACCTAGACATACAAACATAAAATGCCCACCCACATCACACCCTGACCAAACAAAAAATTGAAACATACAAAGTAATCTACGGTCAGGGCGTGACATTATGACTGTAAAATACGTTCCCGGAGACCTGCTATAGGAAGATAAAAATGTTGTGCCAGTAATATGGGTCAGATCTTTTGACCTGGTTGGGCTACAACATGCTGTTTTCACAACCATGACGCTATTGAATCTGGACACTCCTTTTTTCTCTCGGGCAACAGTACAGCGAAACCTTATCATCAACATAATTATTATCTCGGAGATATATAAATAAAATTCCTGTTTGCACAGGAAAATATTTAGTGGCCCCTTAAAGCCCTGAATGTGTTTGTCATATTTAGTTTCCGTAGCCTCAATGTAGAGAATATGATGTGCAGCCCTGAAGATATGAAACTGTCAAATATAGCAGATTAACAAGCCTAGGAGTTGTGTGGGTCAGTGGCAGTGCTATGTAAGAATGTTGTTCAAGGGAATAGACAAAATATTTCAGAACATTTAAAGACAAGCTGCAAATCTTTAGAACCATGCAGAACCATTTATTTTTAAATCATCACTTTATGTTTAATAAATCACTGTTTATTCTATTCTTTTTATAATTTATTTTCTTTTGCCATTGAAATGCTCAGTCCAACTGTGTGGGCATGGGTATATATATTTGAATATATACAGACAGCCCGAAGCTAACATGTGGAATTATTTTAAGATGGTCATACCATGGATTATTTAGCAATTTGATTTAGAATTTTTGGTACAAAAAAATCCATGAGAATGTTATGTTCATATCTCTACCATAAGCCACCTCCAATGTCGTTTTAGAGAATTTGGCACTAAGTCCAACCGGCCTCACGGGTGCGTCAAAAGACTTAAGATTTTGTCCCAGACTGACCTTGGCTGTCGGGGTCCTGGTCAAGGCCAGAAGTGGGAATAAAAAGCGACATGATCCCTTTACAGCAGTGTCTTTAACCTCCAACAGTGTGACTCTCCACTAGTGGCCTGTGTCCAATTATATTTTGCCACAGGGAAGGAGAGCCATGGCCTTTAGCTGTTTTTCATATGTCAAGGAAGAAATGGGATATTAAGGAAAAAAACCTTGCCCACTCTAAGATGGACATTGCCACTTATTTCATTAGATAGTAGCAATGGGTATTGCAGCAACAGGCAACATTGTAATTCATATTTTTTGAGGGATGCCATATTTCCTCAATTTGAAATGTTATTAAATTAGTGTAGTGTGACTGCCAACTATTAATGTAAATATGACGTACTGCCAATAGGAAGAGGAAACGTTTGTGAATGAGCTAATCATTGGGGATTTGTAGCAACATCACATCAAGTATCACTAGCTACATGTTCGACATATGATGCTCTGATATTGTCCGTGATGACAACTCTATAAGATGCCATCATACCTAGTCGTTTAGCAACTGTCATAATAACACTTTCTTTTGATCTCGTGTTCTATAATATGTTCCCTGATTGCTAAACAAAACAAACCTTCTAGTCAGACTCTCAGTTATTTAGATGATAATACAATGTAAACTTTCCCCAGGTCTAAAAGATTTCACATACTACAACACATAATATCAAAGCGGAATTGACATCTCTTGTCTGCATTGTGATGAATGTGTTCCTCAGAGATTTGGGGGGAAGGGGTATGGAAAGATGGATGGATAGGGGATTTGTAAGGAGTGCTGTGGTGGCTTGCCAATCATTTGATGATGCAGCATCTGTTTTCCTATGCCTGCCAGTGGACTGGGCTTAATGTGCCTCTGTGGTGTGACACAGTGGGTTAAAAATATTTCCTGATCAAATGGTTGAGGGAGTAGGCATCTGGAGACCTGGCAGATGTGTGGGCCTCTTGCACTCATTAACCACTGCTACCGGTGATGATGGCACTAAGGTTACCAACATTTGGGACAATCAGTGTGGTGATACAGGGAATAAATACAATGGAGTATTTCCACGAATTACGTCATTATCACAGAGGCAAATGTTTCTTCATTGGCTCGACATCCTCTCATGTGTTAATAGCTGTGAAGGATTGTGGGTAATGCTCGTCAGGAAGCTTTAGTTCCGTAACGTGATTGTCTTGTTGTCTTGTAATCTGACATTGTCACATAATATCAGCAGGTTAATTCTGTGTGTGTTGGTGGAACTGTATGAACCCACACGAATAGAAAATACATTTAAATATATTTCCTATGCTCAAAATGTATTCCAAATGCATTTACATTTAAAATACATGTCAAGAATCTCACATACAGTACCAGTCAAGTGTTTGGACACACCTACTCATTCAAGGGTTTTTCTTAATTTGTACCATTTTCTACATTGTGGAATAATAGTGAAGACATCAACACTATGAAATAGCACATATGGAGTCATGTAGTAACCAAACAAGTGTATATTTGAGATTCTTCAAAGTATTCACCCTTTGCCTTGATGACAGCTTTGCATACTTTTGATATTCTCTCAACTAGCTTCATCTGGAAAGCCTTTCCAACGATCTTGAAGGAGTTCCCACATATGCTGAGCACTTGTTGGCTGCTTTTCTTTCACTCTGCAGTACAACTCATCCCAAATGATCACAATTGGGTGATTGTGGCAGCCAAGTAATCTGATGCAGATGACCTGGCCTTGAATGAGTAGGTGTGTCCAAACTTTTGACTGGTACTGCAGCTACATTAGAATGACATCACAATTACATAACATTCATTTTACGTTTGAAATAAGAACTGAAGAGAACTGAAGAAAATGAAGAACAGATTGACGCAGAACCATGAAAACAGGGAAAGCAGTACATGTCAGTACATTTTCTAGTTTTGTTTTTTACAAGAATGCGTGAAAACTGCAAATCTTCAGAACCATACAGAACCATTTTTAAATCACCACTTTATGTTTATTAAATCACTGTTTATTTTATATAATGTATTTTTATCATTTATTTCCTTGAGCTTCCTTGGGCCAATGAAATGCTCAGTCCAACTGTGTGGGCATGGGGGTACACATTTGAATATATTTAGATATATAGCCCTGATTGGCTGATAGAATCATCTAGAGTCCACACTTTACCCCTTCTAAAAAACAACAACAAAATTAAATGGTATTCAACCTGTCATTTGGAGCTGGAGTTTTGTCACCCTGAAAGCGACAAACTTCCACAAGTGTGTAGGCTGCTTTGGTTAGTCATCAAAACAAAAGGCATACATCACACATCTTCATTTTATGTTGCTGCTACTATCTGTTTGTCATATATGCATAGTCACTTTAACTATACATTCATGTACATACTACCTCAATTGGGCCGCCAACCAGTGCTCCCGCACAGTGGCTAACCGGCTATCTGCATTGTGTCCCACCCCACCACCTGCCAACCCATCTTTTACACTACTGCTACTCTCTGTTCATCATATCTGCATAGGCACTTTAACCATATCTACATGTACATACTACCTCAATCAGCCTGACTAACCAGTGTCTGTATGTAGCCTCTCTGCCTTCAGAGCCTCGCTACTGTATATAACCTGTCTTTTTACTGTTGTTTTATTTCTTTACCTAACTATTGTTCACCTAATACCTTTTTCTGCATCTCAGAGGCCAAACACAGTAAGGTATGTTGTGCAAAAGAAGTGTGCAAAAAAGTATTGCTTGCTGTGTTAGGCCTCTGAGACTCAAAGGCCCATGGTATAATCTTCAATATCATCACAAAGTCGATTTGGTCATTTTGCTTAAATAGACTTTGTGATGATATGGGAGATTATAATTTATTTCAAAAGTTCTAATGAGTAAACACATTTTGGAATGTTTTCAGTTGTTGAATGTAAATAAAGAAACCAGACTGCAATGAACGGTTGTCATTCTTCATAAATACTTGTCAGTTTTTTACATAACATAATAAACTAACTGTAAACAATTATATAATTTGCCTTTTTCAAATCCAAAATATGACTTTTTCAAGAACGCCACTGTTCCATGTGCTCCACACATGAGCATATGCGGCAGCAGATACAGTAGGCTACAGTAACATAAACTAATGAAATGCTATTGTGTTCTTTGAAATAATGTTTTTCATATGGTCATGCTCTGACCTGAGTATTCTTTGTTTTCTTTATATATTTTGGTTAGGTCAGGGTGTCACATGGGTGATGTATGTGTTTTAGTACTGTCTAGGTTTTTTTGTAGGTTTATGGGGTTGTTTACCATCTAGGTGTTTATGGTTGCCTAGATTGGTTCTCAATTAGAGGCAGCTGTTTATCGTTGTCTCTGATTGGGAACCATATTTAGGCAGCCATCTTCTTTGGGTATTTTGTGGGTTATTGTCAATGTGATGTTGCATGTTTGCACTCAGTATTTATAGTGGTCACATTCGTTTTGATATTTTGTTTGTTTGTTTAGTGTACTTCGTGTTTGTTTTTCGTCTTTCATTAAAAGATGTATTCACATCACGCTGCGCTTTGGTCTCCTCAATACGACAAACATGACAGAATAACCCACCTTAAAAGGACCAAGCAGCGTGATTGGGAGAAACAGCGCTTAATGGAGAAATGGAAAATCAAATCAATCAAATTTTATTTGTCACATACACATGGTTAGCAGATGTTAATGCGAGTGTAGCGAAATGCTTGTGCTTCTAGTTCCGACAATGCAGTAATAACCAACAAGTAATCTAGCTAACAATTCCAAAACTACTACCTTATAGACACAAGTGTAAGGGGATAAAGAATATGTACATAAAGATATATGAGTGAGTGATGGTACAGAGCGGCATAGGCAAGATACAGTAGATGGTATTGAGTGCAGTATATACATATGAGAATGTAAACAAAGTGGCATAGTTAAAGTGGCTAGTGATACATGTATTACATAAAGATGTAGTAGATGATATAGAGTACAGTATATACATATACATATGAGATGAATAATGTAGGGTATGTAAACATTATATTAGGTAGCATTGTTTAAAGTGGCTAGTGATATATTTTACATAATTTCCCATCAATTCCCCTTATTAAAGTGGCTGGAGTTGAGTCAGTGTGTTGGCAGCAGCCACTCAATGTTAGTGGTGGCTGTTTAACAGTCTGATGGCCTTGAGATAGAAGCTGTTTTTCAGTCTCTCGGTCCCAGCTTTGATGCACCTGTACTGACCTCGCCTTCTGGATGATAGCGGGGTGAACAGGCAGTGGCTCGGGTGGTTGTTGTCCTTGATGACCTTTATGGCCTTCCTGTGACATCGGGTGGTGTAGGTGTCCTGGAGGGCAGGTAGTTTGCCCCCGGTGATGCGTTGTGCAGACCTCACTACCCTCTGGAGAGCCTTACGGTTGTGGGCGGAGCAGTTGTGATACAGCCCGACAGGATGCTCTCGATTGTGCATCTGTAGAAGTTTGTGAGTGCTTTTGGTGACAAGCCGAATTTCTTCAGCCTCCTGAGGTTGAAGAGGCGCTGCTGCACCTTCTTCACGATGCTGTCTGTGTGGGTGGACCAATTCAGTTTGTCTGTGATGTGTACGCCGAGGAACTTAAAACTTACTACCCTCTCCACTACTGTTCCATCAATGTGGATAGGGGGGTGTTCCCTCTGCTGTTTCCTGAAGTCCACAATCATCTCCTTAGTTTTGTTGACAATGAGTGTGAGGTTATTTTCCTGACACCACACTCTGAGGGCCCTCACCTCCTCCCTGTAGGCCGTCTCGTCGTTGTTGGTCATCAAGCCTACCACTGTTGTGTCGTCCGCAAACTTGATGATTGAGTTGGAGGCGTGCGTGGCCACGCAGTCGTGGGTGAACAGGGAGTACAGGAGAGGGCTCAGAACGCACCCTTGTGGGGCCCCAGTGTTGAGGATCAGCGGGGTGGAAATGTTGTTGCCTACCCTCACCATCTGGGGGCGGCCCGTCAGGAAGTCCAGTACCCAGTTGCACAGGGCGGGGTCGAGACCCAGGGTCTCGAGCTTAATGATGAGCTTGGAGGGCACTATGGTGTTAAATGCCGAGCTGTAGTCGATGAACAGCATTCTCACATAGGTATTCCTCTTGTCCAGATGGGTTAGGGCAGTGTGCAGTGTGGTTGAGATTGCATCGTCTGTGGACCTATTTGGGCGGTAAGCAAATTGGAGTGGGTCTAGGGTGTCAGGTAGGGTGGAGGTGATATGGTCCTTGACTACTCTCTCAAAGCACTTCATGATGACGGAAGTGAGTGCTACGGGTCGTTTAGCTCACTTACCTTAGCTTTATTGGGAACAGGAACAATGGTGGTCCTCTTGAAGCATGTGGGAACAACAGACTGGGATAGGGATTGATTGAATATGTCCGTAAACACACCAGCCAGCTGGTCTGCGCATGCTCTGAGGGCGCGGCTGGGGATGCCGTCTGGGCCTGCAGCCTTGCGAGGGTTGACACGTTTAAATGTTTTCCTCACGTCGGCTGCAGTGAAGGAGAGTCCGCATGTTTTAGTTGCGGGCCGTGTCAGTGGCACTGTATTGTCCTCAAAGCGGGCAAAAAAGTTATTTAGTCTGCCTGGGAGCAAGACATCCTGGTCCGTGACTGGGCTGGTTTTCTTTTTGTAATCTGTGATTGACTGTAGACCCTGCCACATACCTCTTGTGCCTGAGCCATTGAATTGAGATTCTGCTTTGTCTCTATACTGACGCTTAGCTTGTTTCATTGCCTTGCGGAGGGAATAGTTACACTGTTTGTGTTCGGTCATGTTTCCGGTCACCTTGCCCTGATTAAAAGCAGTGGTTCGGCTTTCAGTTTCACGCGAATGCTTCCATCAATCCACGGTTTCTGGTTTGGGAATGTTTTAATCGTTGCTATGGGAATGACATATTCAACGCACCTTCTAATGAACTCGCTCACCGAATCAGCGTATTCCTCAATGTTGTTGTCTGACGCAATACGAAACATATCCCAGTCCACGTGATGGAAGCAGTCTTGGAGTGTGGAATCAGATTAGTCGGACCAGCGTTGAACAGACCCCAGCGCGGGAGCTTCTTGGACCCAGGAGAAGGACGAATGCGTAACAACCTGGGAGGAGATTGAGAGTTGGTCGATTGATCCAGGGAGAGTGCCAGAGCCTGCATGGGATTCTTTGGAACAGTGCGAGGAGGGATACAGGAGAATGGAGGAACGGCGAAGATATAAGGGTACACGGCTAGCACGGAAGTCAGGTAGGAGACCTGAGCCAACTCCTCGTGCTTACCGTGGGGAGCGTGTAACTGGTCAGGCACTGCCCAGGCACTGTGTTATGCAGAGATGCGCACGTCTCCAGAATGAGCATCCAGCCAGGACGGGTTGTGTCAGCTTTACACTCCGACCTCCAGTACGCCACCACAGCCCAGTACGTCCTGTGCCTGCTCCCCGCACTCGCTCTGAGGTGCGTGTCCTCTGCCCAGTACCACCAGTGCCGGCACCACGCACCAGGCCTACAGTGCGCCTCATCTGTCCTGAGCTGCTAGAGTCTCCCGTCTGTCCTGAGCTGCTAGAGTCTCCCGTCTGTCCTGAGCTGCCAGAGTCTCCGGTCTGTCCTGAGCTGCTAGAGTCTCCGGTCTGTCCTGAGCTGCTAGAGTCTCCGGTCTGTCCTGAGCTGCTAGAGTCTCCGGTCTGTCCTGAGCTGCTAGAGTCTCCGGTCTGTCCTGAGCTGCTAGAGTCTCCGGTCTGTCCTGAGCTGCTAGAGTCTCCGGTCTGTCCTGAGCTGCTAGAGTCTCCGGTCTGTCCTGAGCTGCTAGAGTCTCCGGTCTGTCCTGAGCTGCTAGAGTCTCCGGTCTGTCCTGAGCTGCTAGAGTCTCCGGTCTGTCCAGAGCTGCTAGAGTCTCCGGTCTGTCCTGAGTTGCTAGAGTCTCCGGTCTGTCCTGAGCTGCTAGTCTCCGGTCTGTCCTGAGCTGCTAGAGTCTCCGGTCTGTCCTGAGCTGCTAGAGTCTCTGGTCTGTCCAGAGCTGCTAGAGTCTCCGGTCTGTCCAGAGCTGCTATAGTCTCCGGTCTGTCCTGAGCTGCTAGAGTCTCCGGTCTGTCCTGAGCTGCTAGAGTCTCCGGTCTGTCCTGAGCTGCTAGAGTCTCCCGTCTGTCCTGAGCTGCTAGAGTCTCCCGTCTGTCCTGAGCTGCTAGAGTCTCCCGTCTGTCCTGAGCTGCTAGAGTCTCCCGTCTGTCCTGAGCTGCTAGAGTCTCCCGTCTGTCCTGAGCTGCTAGAGTCTCCAATCTGTCCTGAGCTGCTAGTCTCCAATCTGTCCTGAGCCGTCAGCCAGCCAGGAGCTGCCAGAGCCGTCAGCCAGCCAGGAGCTGCCAGAGCCGTCAGCCAGTCCGGAGCTGTAGGAGCTGCCCCTCAGTCCGGAGCTGCCCCTCAGTCCGGAGCTGCCCCTCAGTCCGGAGCTGCCCCTCAGTCCAGTGGGGCCTTTAATTAGGATCTTAGACCCTAGGTCGGAGGCGAGGGTCGTCCCTCTGAAGAGGCCCTTAAAGAGGGCAATGACTATGGTAGAGTGGGGTCTACGTCCCGCACCCGAGCCGCCGCCATGAAAGAGGCCCACCCGGACCCTCCCCTTTAGATTAGGTTTTTGCGGCCGGAGTCCGCACCTTTGTGGGGGGGTACTGTCACGCCCTGACCTGAGTATTCTTTGTTTTCTTTGTATATTTTGGTTAGGTCAGGGTGTGACGAGGGTGGTATGTGTGTTTTTGTCTCATCTAGGGTGTTTGTACTGTCTAGGGGTTTTGTAGATTTATGGGGTTGTTTCCATCTAGGTGTTTATGTAGGTCTATGGTTGCCTAGATTGGTTCTCAATTAGAGGCAGGTGTTTATCGTTGTCTCTGATTGCGAACCATATTTAGGCAGTCTTCTTCTTTGGGTATTTCGTGGGTTATTGCACGTTAGCACATTGTTTATACAGCGGTCACGTTCATCTTATTCGTTTTGTTGTTTTTGTTTAAGTGTTCTTCGTGTTCTTCATTAAATAAAGAAGAATGTATTCTAACCACGCTGCGCTTTGGTCCCCTCACTACGATGATCGTGACAAATGTTAGCTAGCTAGCTAACCAAAATAATGTTTTCAATGCCATGGCTGAATGTCTCTTGATTCAACTACCTAACTTCCCACTATGATTTTAATCAGAACAGGACATCAATTCCATTTAGCTACTGTTTATGTTGTAGTTATGAGATCAAGTTATTTAAACAAATGATCCCAATTCTAGGAGTGGCAGCTTGTGACTAGTTCATGTTGAAGAACATGGATAAGAAGCCTAGGCTATCTCTAGCTAATAGCTGTATTATATTTAACATAAACTCAGACCTGGCTGATCTTTTGGCTGATCTATGGGCTGATATGTTGTTATTGAGATTGAGTCTCCTGTGGGATTCATAACATTGTTGGACAGGTTTAAAAGCTCTTTGTATCGACATTATACATTATGTTTTCCTTTAGTCAACCCTCCGATCAGAAATAACACTCATTTAGAATGCCTGAAGCTCTAACAGTACTTGAGTGTGTGTGTGTGTGCGTTTGTGTGAACACACACAAGTGTTAAACTTCAAGAATATTTGATAATAGGGAATAGGCCTACTTAAACATTAATATGTGTATGATACAATGAATTTTGTGTTTGTGTTGTTGACTTCTGTGTTTCGAATTCAAAAATAAATTGCGATTAATCACAATTGAAAAGTCAAAGTCAATCGATCAATAATCTAATAATACATTTAGCAAATTTGCTCATCTTTAATTTACAATCTGTAGAAACTATGAGAATAGAAAAGGTTCAGAACTTGTGTGAAACATCACAGCACAGTTGAAAAAATATATGGCAAATAGAAATCCAAACTGGATGGTTTTCAGAGAAAGGTGGGAGGAGTTGTGTGGAGTTGAAGGATACAAAAAAAGATAACTATCGTAAAATACATAGTGTATATATAAGCTGGAAATAGAAGCCTAAGTGATGTTTTCCATTAGTTTACTCCATTTAGGTGAGGGGTAGTAGGGTTAGGGGAACATAATAAAGGAAAATATATTTAGAATGCCATTAACCCGATTGAATTATTTTAATCGTTTGACATCCCTATTAAATATATATTTGAAAGAAAAACATTTCCTTGGCACAGGTTTTAATTTGACATGTATCCTGAAACTATTTCCGACACTGCAACTCATCCGTAGCATAGATGAAGAGATTCCTTTGTCTTCTTCCACCTCGTTTTGTGTTTTGGGGTTGCGACTTCTTCGGACCTTGGATGCAGTGCGTGGTCACCAAATCTGATATGTAAATTCTTAGCTCACATGTTTTATACCCCAGGGTAGAAATAGGCTTTTCTTCCTTTATGGCAAGTTCTCTGGGCGTATGTAGTTTTTATTTTTGTTTTACCGTTATTTTACCAGGTAAGTTGACTGAGAATGCATTCTCATTTACAGCAACGACCTGGGGAATAGTTATGGGGAAAGGAGGGGGATGATTGAGCCAATTGTAAGCTAGTTACGAGGCAAGGCGTCAAGATTGTATCAGTTTAGTCACAGTTCACTTTTACAAAAACATTCTCTTTGATCTGGACATTTTCCACACAATGTACGATATGTAAACATCATGTGCATCATGTTTTCCTATGGAAACTCTTCAAGTTACAATGTTTTTACAATGTTTTCGTTATTTCACTTTTAATGACATAACAAAAAATAATCATTTTCATATTCCAACTATCGTTATTACCATCCTTTTGGCTGATGAAATACTTGTCCCAAAGTCCATTTATTGCATGTTATCGTTCTGAGTTAGATTCTCTGTAGGGCCCACTCACACATTCCAATCCTTCACATTGAGAGGACAAAGGATTTTATCTGCTGATTTAAGATTTACAATGGGGTGAGGTGTCATAAAAAAAAACACCTCCCTACCTCTCTATCTCCCCCTTCTGGTGGATGTGACAGATATCTCTGTAGGACTGTTGTTCACGGTAACCTGACCCGAACAGGCCAGTTATGACAGTGTACAACAAAACAAGTGTCAAGCTGGGACCTTTGTTGCTAAAGGCAACAATGCTGATTCTTTAGTGGAACGTGGATTTAACAACGATGCTGAGGAATTACACAGCAGGAAGCAGTGTGTCCTGAAATCTGCATATTCACTTAGCTTATTCCCGTGTTGAGGACGGCTTCATTGCGTTTCTGGAGTCCTATTCTAATCTGTCTCTTCCCTTCACATGGCAGTAGGCTCTGGTTAAGTCATACTTGCAAAGCATGACCAATAGATGAAAAGAAAAATGATATTCACTGCGGTTCCTGTGAAGATGCCAATTAATTTAAGTTTCAACTTCATCCCAGCCTTCTGTGTCAGGAAAAATCATTATGTTTCATTGAGGAGGTAAAATAAGATTTCTTTGTACCAGTTGAGAAATTAAAAACCATAGCTATGCTCGAACACTCATACTTACCGCACTAACCATACTATTTGTGAAGTAAATTGAGTATGTAGTATGCTTATCAGAAATTGTATGGATAGAGTTATGTCATGACTGTCTTGATCAGGTCAGGTTACAGGAGACCACAACCCTACAGATTATCTCTCAACCCCAACAGAGGAGGAGAGATCTAGGGGTCTGAAGACGTGGGGGGTTTTGTGGCCCTCACCCCCCTGGTAAATCTCAGGCCACAGACAAATTCCTTTGTCCTGTCACTATGGAGAACCAGCCTCAGAACATTAACCATGAACTAAAGGGACTTTGGAACAATGGTTTTCATGACGATAGATGGAATATGAAAATGTATGTCATTTTTGTTCTGTTATTAAAGGTTAATAGATTACATTATTACGAAAACATTGTAATGTGAAGGGTTTTCCTAGTATATGTTTGATGTTTATACATTGTACATTGTACGGAAAATATCCAAATCAAAGAGAATGTTTTGGGGAAGATGAAATGTTAAGTTAGTTAGAACCTAGCCCTTGCCTCATAAACTTGGTATGCCCAGAGAATTGCCCTAAAGGCGGCTTCGCCCACTTCTGACCCAAGGGTATAAAACCTTTGAGTATAGAATTTACAATAGGACTACGTGACCCCAGCTGCAGCAGGGTCTAAAAAGTCAACGAACCCAGAACGCAACGCAAGTTTGAGGACAAAGAAATACTTTTCTACCCAAGCTATGAATGAGTAGCTGTGTCTAAGCGGGTGAATTCAAGTCGAACCAACTAGCCTCCATCTCCCATCGAGTCGTGGTATCTAAAGGGTTTCATTCCTATGCTATGAGCTCTGAGCTACAGAGCTGTCTGGCCTCAGAAGACCCCTTCCAGAGAAAGGGGTGAGGGAACAGACTCCTAAGCAAAAAAAGGACACTGACACCGGGAGCAGGGAGGTGCACAGGAGAAGTGCGTCATCGACCAGCGGACGCAGAGAATCCCCGGAGATCATCCCCACGTAATTACATCATTATATTCTGACCCATAAGAGCAGCAGTTGGGGGCAAGGCTAGGGTTAGAATAGCATAGCTGACAAATTCACCCAAATGTATATTTCTCTTGTGTACTTCTTTTTTTCTCTCTCTTTTGAAATTCCCATTGTGGGTAACACGCACCATAGTGTGTTGGCCCATTATACTAAGTTCTAATCAATAGCCTATAATGTGTTTTGTCTATGTGTATCTTTAATCATCATTTTAGCTTTTTAGTAAATAAATATTCAACTAAGATTGGTGTGGTATGAATTCATTTGTGAGCCCCGGGTCCGTGCATATTCACGGGCTATACGACGTTCAGAACGAGATTGTTAGAGGCAACTGGTTAATTAGCGGCTGTTGTAAAATTGATATTCTGATATTCTTTCAGTTAATTTGGGAAATAGAAACTCAATCAAAACTAGTTTTCCCATGGTGCCCCAGGTTAATGAGTTAATAATTGCTTGATTCAGTTAATCACGTAATTAGAAACTTGTAATCATTCGATGAGCAACAGTCGTCACATTAACTAATACAGTGAGTATGCAAAAAGTTCTGGGATGTCGTACTACATTTGACAAAATATGAAGGACACATGCAGTGGACACTATTTCCGTGCTTTTAGGGCCCATAATGCAATTCTTCCGAAAATGGGTCGTGGCTTCACGTTTTCAGAATTTAAGAAAATGGCGGAAAATATGCAGCCGACGAGAGCAGATACAAATTCCTTGCTTTAACTAATTATGACAACTGTCGAGAAAATGTTGAGCCATGTAATAAAGTAATGACTTTTCAATAAGTTATGCCACATGTTGTCTTGGCTGACAATTTGTTGGTTAAGCTATCTTTATGAACCGCATAGTTTATCATTACAGCAGTAGGTTAGCTAGCAACCTAAAGTTAGTTGGCTACTAATACATCGAACTTTCCAGTATATTAACTATATGCTATCTAACTAACTACCCAACATTTATTGACTTGATTATTCACGTCGTTCTTAGCTAAGTGGTATAGTCGTTGTGCATTCTCAATGGACATAAATTTGTTCTGGCTATATACTCCGATTTCAGAGCATTCTCATCTGAGTGTGCCAGAGCTCAGAATAAATGACACATTTACGAATGCTTAACACCCATTGAATATGTCTGTGTCTGTAAAAGTCAGCAAAAAAAATATTAATTGTTGCCAGCAGCATAGTTCAAATCAAATCAAATTTATTTGTCACATACACATTGTTAGCAGATGTTAATGCGAGTGTAGCGAAATCCTTGTGCTTCTAGTTCCGACAATGCAATAATAACCAACGAGTAATCTAACCTAACAATTCCAAAACTACTACCTTATACACACAAGTGTAAAGGGATAAAGAATATATACATAAAGATATGAATGAGTGATGGTACAGAACGGCATAGGCAACATGCAGTAGATGGTATCGAGTACAGTATATACATATGAGATGCGTAATGTAGGCTATGTAAACAAAGTGGCATAGTTTAAAGTGGCTAGTGATACATGTATTACATAAAGATGCAGTAGATGATATAGAGTACAGTACATACATATACATGAGATTAATAATGTAGGGTATGTAAACATTATATTTTAAGTAGCATTGTTTAAAGTGACTAGTGAAATATTTTACATCAATTCCCATCAATTCCCATTATTAAAGTGGCTGGAGTTGAGTCAGTGTGTTGGCAGCAGCCACTCAATGTTAGTGGTGGCTGTTTAACAGTCTGATGGCCTTGAGATAGAAGCTGTTTTTCAGTCTCTCGGTCCCTGCTTTGATGCACCTGTACTGACCTCGCCTTCTGGATGATAGCGGGGTGAACAGGCAGTGGCTCGGGTGGTTTTTGTCCTTGATGATCTTTATGGCCTTCCTGTGACATCGGGTGGTGTAGGTGTCCTGGAGGGCAGGTAGTTTGCCCCCAGTGATGCGTTGTGCAGACCTCACTACCCTCTGGAGAGCCTTACGGGTGTGTGCGGAGCAGTTGCCGTACCAGGCGGTGATACAGCCCGACAGGATGCTCTCAATTGTGTATCTGTAGAAGTTTGTGAGTGCTTTTGGTGACAAGCCAAATTTCTTCAGCCTCCTGAGGTTGAAGAGGTGTTGCTGCGCCTTCTTCACGATGCTGTCTGTGTGGGTGGACCAATTCAGTTTGTCTGTGATGTGTACGCCGAGGAACTTAAAACTTACTACACTCTCCACTACTGTCCCATCGATGTGGATAGGGGGGTGCTCCCTCTGCTGTTTCCTGAAGTCCACAATCATCTGCTTTGTTTTGTTGATGTTGAGTGTGAGGTTATTTTCCTGACAGGGGCCCTCACCTCCTCCCTGTAGGCCGTCTTGTCGTTGTTGGTAATCAGGCCTACCACTGTTGTGTCATCCGCAAATTTGATGATTGAGTTGGAGGTGTGCATGGCCACGCAGTCGTGGGTGAACAGGGAGTACAGGAGAGGGCTCAGAACGCACCCTTGTGGGGCCCCAGTTTTGAGGATCAGCGGGGTGGAGATGTTATTACCTACCCTCACCACCCTCACCACCAGGGGGCGGTCCAGTTGCACAGGGCGGGGTCGAGACCCAGGGTCTCGAGCTTGATGACAAGTTTGGAGGGTACTATGGGGTTAAGTGCTGAGCTGTAGTCGATGAACAGCATTCTCACATAGGTATTCCTCTTGTCCAGATGGGTTAGGGCAGTGTGCAGTGTGGTTGAGATTGCATCGTCTGTGGACCTATTTGGGCGGTAAGCAAATTGGAGTGGGTCTAGGGTGTCAGGTAGGGTGGAGGTGATATGGTCCTTGACTAGTCTCTCAAAGCACTTCATGATGATGGAAGAGAGTGCTACGGGGCGGTAGTCGTTTAGCTCAGTTACCTTAGCGTTTTTGGGAACAGGAACAATGGTGGCCCTCTTGAAGCATGTGGGAACAGCAGACTGGGATAGGGATTGATTGAATATGTCCGTAAACACACCAGCCAGCTTGTCTGCGCATGCTCTGAGGGCGTGGCCGGGGATGCCGTCTGGGCCTGCAGCCTTGCGATGGTTAACACGTTTAAATGTTTTACACACGTCCGCAACAGCATCAACTTCCGGTAGACAGGCATAGTGCTAGTACAGTATGCTCAACTGAAAGGATACCGTTCGTTTACAGTATGCTAAAATGAACTAATAGTATATAGTATATGCTCATTAAGTATGTAGTATACAGTATGTTAGTATGGGTATTTGAACATAGCTCATGTCTTGCCAACCTGGGTCTGAGCATACATATTTGTCAGGAAATAAGGAAGTGAGAGCCAAACTTTTTTTTGTAAGACCAATACTGTCACACCCTGATCTGTTTCACCTGTCTTGTGGTTGTCTCCACCCCCCTCCAGGTGTCACACTTTTTCCCGATTATCTCCTGTGCATTTATACCTGTGTTTTCTGTTTGTCTGTTGCCAGTGTGTCATGTCTCGTCAAATCTACCAACGTGTTTTTCCGTACGTCTGTTCGCTCCAGGCCCTGTTATCTAGTTCTTCAAGTTTTGACCATCCTGCCTGCCCTAACCCTGAGCCTGCCTGCTGTTCTGTACCTTTCGATATTGCCATGGATTACTGACCTCTGCCTGCCCTGACCCTGAGCCTGCCTGCCGTTCTGTACCTTACGGAGTCTGCTCTAGATTACCGACCTCTGCCTGCCCTGACCCTGAGCCTGCCTGCCGTTCTGTACCTTACGGAGTCTGCTCTAGATTACCGACCTCTGCCTGCCCTGACCCTGAGCCTGCCTGCCGTTCTGTACCTCACGGAGTCTGCTCTAGATTACCGACCTCTGCCTGCCCTGACCCTGAGCCTGCCTGCCGTTCTGTACCTTACGGAGTCTGCTCTAGATTACCGACCTCTGCCTGCCCTGACCCTGAGCCTGCCTGCCGTTCTGTACCTTACGGAGTCTGCTCTAGATTACCGACCTCTGCCTGCCCTGACCCTGAGCCTGCCTGCCGTTCTGTACCTTACGGAGTCTGCTCTAGATTACAGACCTCTGCCTGCCCTGACCCTGAGCCTGCCTGCCGTTCTGTACCTTACGGAGTCTGCTCTAGATTACCGACCTCTGCCTGCCCTGACCCTGAGCCTGCCTGCCGTTCTGTACCTTACGGAGTCTGCTCTAGATTGCCGACATCTGCCTGCCCTGACCCTGAGCCTGCCTGCCGTTCTGTACCTCACGGAGTCTGCTCTAGATTACCGACCTCTGCCTGCCCTGACCCTGAGCCTGCCTGCCGTTCTGTACCTTACGGAGTCTGCTCTAGATTACCGACCTCTGCCTGCCCTGACCCTGAGCCTGCCTGCCGTTCTGTACCTTACGGAGTCTGCTCTAGATTACCGACCTCTGCCTGCCCTGACCCTGAGCCTGCCTGCCGTTCTGTACCTCACGGAGTCTGCTCTAGATTACCGACCTCTGCCTGCCCTGACCCTGAGCCTGCCTGCCATTCTGTACCTCACGGAGTCTGCTCTAGATTACCGACCTCTGCCTGCCCTGACCCTGAGCCTGCCTGCCGTTCTGTACCTCACGGAGTCTGCTCTAGATTACCGACCTCTGCCTGCCCTGACCCTGAGCCTGCCTGCCGTTCTGTACCTCACGGAGTCTGCTCTAGATTACCGACCTCTGCCTGCCATTGACCTGTCTTTTGCTTGCCCCTGTTTTGTAAATAAACATCTGTGATTCGAACTGTCTGCATCTGGGTCTTATTCTTAGTTCTGATAAGTACAGTTTTTGGGTTTCATGGAGCTAGACTATGTTCATTGATTTTGTCTAAATAATGTAGGGACATTTAGTAATTATTCATGCTTAAACATGGTAATTTATTTGAACTATAACTAAAGTTTTCTATGTCAGAAATGATAAATGGTCATAATATCTGCATTTTTTCACTCATCAAATCAAATCTAATGTTATTGGTCACATACACATGGTTAGCAGATGTTATTGTAAGTGTAGCGAAATGCTTGTGCTTCTAGTTCCGACAGTGCAGAAATTTCTAACAAGTAATCTAACAATTCCACAACAACTACCTAATACACACAAATCTAAGTAAAGGAATGGAATAAGAATACATATACTGTATATGGATGAGCAATGACAGAGCGGCATAGGCTAAATGCAATAGATTGTATAAAATACAGTTATATAATGTACATATGAGATGAGTAATGCAATATATGTAAACATTATTAAAGTGGCATTATTAAAGTGATTAGTGATCCATTTATTAACGTGGCCAATGATTTCAAGTCTGTATGTAGGCATCAGCCTCTCTGTGTTTGTGATGGCTGTTTAACAGTCTGATTGCCTTGAGATATAAACAGTTTTTCAGTCTCTCGGTCCCAGCTATAAACAGCTTCAGTCTCTTGGTCCCAGTACTGACCTCGCCTTCTGGATGATAGAGGGGTGAACAAGCAGTGGCTCGGGTGGTTGTTGTCCTTGATGATCTTTTTGGCCTTCCTATGACATCGGGTGTGGTAGGTGTCCTGAAGGGAACGTAGTTTTCCCATGGGGATGCATTGTGCAGCAGCTAGCAAGTCACAGTAGCATACTGGGAGGGTGAAATAAAGCAGTGAGATTGTTGTGCAAGATTGTACTAGTTGACTGACTGCGAGTTCAAAACAGTCAATTAAAAGAGATCTCCACAAGGTCATCAGTCTGTGCGTATGAAATGGCTGACAGTGCAGGGAGCAGTAACCTGAATCGAGAGTCAAACCCACGTTTATCTAGCATTTTACTTTTGTTATGGTCATTGATTCATGCAATGATTCAGAATGATATATAATAAATGCCATTTAGCAGACACTTTTATCCAAAGAAACTTAGTCATGCGTGCATACATTTTACATATGGGTGCCCCAGGAATTTAATCCACAATCCTGTTTTTGGAAGAACCATGTTCTATCAACTGAGACATACAGGACCACAGAATGTCTACCCAAGTGAGGATAGAGGAAGTTTAGAAGGATCAAGAATCACCAACTTTTAGGGAAATGGGGATACAGCTTTGAAAAATTCCATCAGAATAAAATTAGTCCAAGTCAAATTATCACTCTGTCATGATTCATTAATTATGTATATCTCTACAGCGGCATTTACAGTAGATTACCTGTGACATATTATTCACTTTCTGTAGAAAGGATTACTATCACCACAATCATCTTCATTATTGTTATAAGCTGAAAGTTTGACCCCAGTGCTGGCCTACTTTATATGTACTCTCTAGTTCACTCCCTTGTGGTTTCCATGGTACTCTGGGGTTTCCTCACCTTCCTGTGTTATAGGTGGTGTAGTCCGGAGGGAAACGAGAGTAATTTTTGGGTTGCATGTGACTCATATCTCTCCCTAGCTCTGGTTAGATCTATTAGTGGAACATTAAATGTAATTGAACTAATTAAATCCACTTATATAACTTTATGACATAACTGAGTGGCAATTGTATTGAGAAATAAAAGCGTAATTGAACATTTTAATCATATCAGTGCTCACTCTGTCATGTCATCTCTGAAGATCTGAACCAGTTTTATTAGAGAGATCTTTCATTCACATATTCATCCCAAATATAACCTTAGAAGGAGTTAGTATTTGAGGATGTTTGCTAGGAACTGGTTGCTCCTGTTTGTTTGAATCCCGGGCCTATGCTCCTAAAGTGGGTCTGGCGATGAGTATGTTGCGAGGGCCAGCCGACGAGAGCATACAGGTCGCAATGGTGGGTGGTGTACGGGGCTTTGGTGATAAAACGGATGGCACTGTGATAGACCACATCCAGTTTGCTGAGTAGAGTGTTGGAGGCTAATTTGTAAATGATATCGCCGAAGTCGAGGATCGGTAGGATAGTAAATTTTCAAGTGTATGTTTGGCAGCGTGAGTGAAGGAGGCTTTGTTGCGAAGTAAGAAGCCGATTCTAGATTTAATTTTGGATTGGAGATGCTTACTATGAGTCTGGAAGGAGAGTTTACAGTCTAGCCAGACACCTAGGTATTTGTAGTTGTCCACATATTCTAAGTCAGAACCGTCCAGAGTAGTGATGCTAGTCTGGCGGGCAGGTGCGAGCAGCGATCGGTTGAAGAGCATACATTTAGTTTTTCTGGCATTTAAGAGAAGTTGGAGGCCACAGAAGGAGTGTTGTATGGTATTGAAGCTCATTTGGAGGTTTGTTAACACAGTGTCCAAAGAAGGGCCAGATGTATACAGAATGGGTTTGTCTGCATAGAGGTGGATCAGGGAATCACCGGCAGCAAGAGAGACATCGTTGATATATACAGAGAAAAGAGTCAGCCTGAGAATTGAACCCTGTCATACCCCCATAGAGACTGCCAGAGGATCGGACAACAGGCCCTCCGATTTGAAACACTGAACTCTATCTGAGAAGTAGTTGGTGAACCAGGCGAGTAATTTGTAAGAAGTAATTTGAGAAACCAAGGCTGTTGAGTCTTCCGATAAGAATACTGTGATTGACAGAGTCGAAAGCCTTGGCCAGGTCGATGAAGATGGCTGCACAGTACATTCTTTTATCGATGGCGGTTATGATATTGTTTAGTACCTTGAGCGTGGCTGAGGTGCACCCGTGACCAGCTCGGAAACCGGATTGCACAGCGGAGAAGGTTCAGTGGGATTCGAAATGGTCAGTGATCTGTTTGTTAACTTGGCTTTCAAAGACTTTAGAAAGGCAAGGCAGGATGGAAAAAGGTATGTAACAGTTTGGGTCTAGAGTGTCACCCCCTTTGAAGAGGGCAATGACCACGGCAGGTTTCAAATCTTTAGGAATCTCGGACGATATGAAAGAGAGGTTGAACAGACTGGTAATAGGGGTTTCAAAAATGGCGGTGGATAATTTTAGAAAGAGAGGGTCCAGATTGTCTAGCCCAGTTGATTTGTACGGGTCCAGGTTTTGCAACACTTTCAGAACATCTGCTATCTGGATTTGGGTGAAGGAGAAGCTTGGGAGAATTGGGCAAGAAGCTGCGGTGGGTGCGGAGCTGTTGGCCGGGGTTGGGGTAGCCAGGAGGAAAGCATGGCCAGCCGTAGAGAAATGCTTGTTGAAATTCTTGATTATCGTCGATTTATCGGTGGTAACAGTGTTTCCTAGCCTCAGTGCCGTGGGCAGCTGGGAAGAGGTGCTCTTACTCTCCATGGAGTGTCCCAAAACCTTTTGGAGTTAGAGCTACAGGATGCAAATTTCTGTTTGAAAAAGCTAACCTGCGCTTTCCTAACTGACTGTGTGTATTGGTTCCTGACTTCCCTGAAAAGTTGCATATCGCGGGGACTATTCGAAGCTAGTGCAGTCTGCCATAGGATGTTTTTGTGCTGGTCGAGGGCAGTCAGGTCTGGAGTGAACCAAGGTCTATATCTGTTCTTAGTTGTACATTTTTTTGAAAGGGGCATGCTTTTTTGAGATGGTGAGGAAATTACTTTTAATGAACAATCAGGCATTCTCTAATGACGGGATGAGGTCAATATCCATCCAAGGATACCCGGGCCAGGTCGATTAGTAAGGCCTGCTCGCTGAAGTGTTTTAGGGAGCGTTTGACAGTGATGAGGGGTGGTCACCCATAACGGATGGAGGCAATGAGGCAGTGATCACTGAGATACTTATTGATAACAGCAGATGTGTATTTGGAGGGCAAGTTGGTCAGGATAATATCTATGAGGGCTCCCATGTTTATGGATTTAGGGTTGTACCTGGTGGATTTCTTGATTATTTGTGTGAGATTGAGGGCATCAAGCTTAGATTGTAGGACGGCCGGGGTGTTAAGCATATCCCACTTTATGTCACCTAACAGAACGAACTCTAAAGAATGATGGGGGGCAATCAATTCACATATGGTGTACAGGGCACAGCTGGGAGCTAAGGGGGGTCTATAAGACAGTGAGAGACTTATTTCTGGAGAGATACATTTTTAGAATTAGAAGGTCCAACTGTTTTGGCATAGACCTGGATAGTTTGACAGAACTTTGCAGGCTATCTCTGCAGTAGATTGCAACTCCTCCCCTTTTGGCAGTTCTATCTTGATGGAAAATGTTGTAGTTGGGGATGGAAATCTCAGAATTTTTGGTAGCCTTCCTAAACCAGGATTCCGATACGGCAAAGACATCGGGGTTGGCGGAGTGTGCTAAAGCAGTGAGTAAAACAAACTTAGGGAGGAGGCTTCTGATGTTTTTTTATTTTTTTATTTTTTTATTTCACCTTTATTTAACCAGGTAGGCAAGTTGAGAACAAGTTCTCATTTACAATTGCGACCTGGCCAAGATAAAGCAAAGCAGTTCGACACATACAACAACACAGAGTTACACATGGAGTAAAACAAACATACAGTCAATAATACAGTAGAAACAAGTCTAAATACGATATGAGCAAATGAGGTGAGATAAGGGAGGTAATGGCAAAAAAAGGCCATGGTGGCAAAGTAAATACAATATAGCAAGTAAAACACTGGAATGGTAGATTTGCAATGGAAGAATGTGCAAAGTAGAAATAAAAATAATGGGGTGCAAAGGAGCAAAATAAATAAATAAATAAAATACAGTAGGGAAAGAGGTAGTTGTTTGGGCTAAATTATAGGTGGGCTATGTACAGGTGCAGTAATCTGTGAGCTGCTCTGACAGTTGGTGCTTAAAGCTAGTGAGGGAGATAGGTGTTTCCAGTTTCAGAGATTTTTGTAGTTCGTTCCAGTCATTGGCAGCAGAGAACTGGAAGGAGAGTCGGCCAAAGAAATAATTGGTTTTGGGGGTGACTAGAGAGATATACCTGCTGGAGCGTGTGCTACAGGTGAGAGATGCTATGGTGACCAGCGAGCTGAGATAAGGGGGGACTTTACCTAGCAGGGTCTTGTAGATGACATGGAGCCAGTGGGTTTGGCGACGAGTATGAAGCGAGGGCCAGCCAACGAGAGCGTACAGGTCGCAATGGTGGGTAGTATATGGGGCTTTGGTGACAAAACGGATGGCACTGTGATAGACTGTATCCAATTTGTTGAGTAGGGTATAGGAGGCTATTTTATAAATGACATCGCCGAAGTCGAGGATTGGTAGGATGGTCAGTTTTACAAGGGTATGTTTGGCAGCATGAGTGAAGGATGCTTTGTTGCGAAATAGGAAGCCAATTTTAGATTTAACTTTGGATTGGAGATGTTTGATGTGGGTCTGGAAGGAGAGTTTACAGTGTAACCAGACACCTAGGTATTTGTAGTTGTCCACGTATTCTAAGTCAGAGCCGTCCAGAGTAGTGATGTTGGACAGGCGGGCAGGTGAAGGAAGCGATCGGTTGAAGAGCATGCATTTAGTTTTACTTGTATTTAAGAGCAATTGGAGGCCACGGAAGGACAGTTGTATGGCATTGAAGCTTGCCTTGAGGGTTGTTAACACAGTGTCCAAAGAAGGGCCAGAAGTATACAGAATGGTGTCGTCTGCGTAGAGGTGGATCAGAGACTCACCAGCAGCAAGAGCGACCTCATTGATGTATACAGAGAAGAGAGTCGGTCCAAGAATTGAACCCTGTGGCACCCCCATAGAGACTGCCAGAGGTCCGGACAGCAGACCCTCCGATTTGACACACTGAACTCTATCAGAGAAGTAGTTGGTGAACCAGGCGAGGCAATCATTTGAGAAACCAAGTCTGTCGAGTCTGCCGATGAGGATGTGGTGATTGACAGAGTCGAAAGCCTTGGCCAGATCAATGAATACGGCTGCACAGTAATGTTTCTTATCGATGGCGGTTAAGATATCATTTAGGACCTTGAGCGTGGCTGAGGTGCACCCATGACCAGCTCTGAAACCAGATTGCATAGCAGAGAAGGTATGGTGAGATTTGAAATGGTCGGTAATCTGTTTGTTGACTTGGCTTTCGAAGACCTTAGAAAGGCATGGTAGGATAGATATAGGTCTGTAGCAGTTTGGGTCAAGAGTGTCCCCCCCTTTGAAGAGGGGGATGACCGCAGCTGCTTTCCAATCTTTGGGAATCTCAGACGACAAGAAAGAGAGGTTGAACAGGCTAGTAATAGGGGTGGCAACAATTTTGGCAGATAATTTTAGAAAGAAAGGGTCCAGATTGTCTAGCCCGGCTGATTTGTAGGGGTCCAGATTTTGCAGCTCATTCAGAAAATCAGCTGATTAACATGTTAACATGCATGAAACCAAGACTTTTACGGT
This sequence comes from Oncorhynchus kisutch, assembly GCF_002021735.2. NCBI lineage: Eukaryota > Metazoa > Chordata > Actinopteri > Salmoniformes > Salmonidae > Oncorhynchus > Oncorhynchus kisutch. The sequence goes on along the minus strand of NC_034196.2, from coordinate 18,727,916 downwards.
TACAGAAGTCAACACATGAGAGCGCCTGGGGACACCTGGGGACACACAGGGCCTGGGTTAACCTCTACATCACCCGAGGAACAGATGAGAATCAGGATGAGGATACAGCTAAAGGCTATCCAAACTGGTCGTCTAGTGCGTTGGGGACAGAGAATAAAAGGAGCAGATTTATGAGCATGGCATGATAAATTCAGGGCATAATGTACAGACGGGTATGGTAGGGTGTGTGTACAGCGGAGATTAACCTAGGCATTGAGTGACAATAAGAGACGTTGCATCTCTGGACACACTAGTTATGCTGGGTGAGGTCACCGCATGTGTGTGGGGTGGGACAAAAGAGGTATCTGAGCCATGTTAAGTGGGACAAGGGGCTCCGCAGTAAAATAAAACAATGAAAACTACCCTAATCTATAATCTGAAGGTTCTGTAGCGTTCTTTTAATGACAAGTCAGATTCAAAATCTTAGAGACAGTGATATTATTTTATATTACGGAGAAGATTTATTATATAAACAACGTTATACTACAGTACAGGATAAATTAATCAGTGACAGATTATAACAAAATGACAAGCAATGATAAAGTAGTTAGCAAGGGGACGGGAGAGGGAATAGGAGAGGATGGTTTCTTTTAACTCAAGTATAGGGCTGTCACGTCCTGACCTTAGTTCCTTTTTATGTCTCTATTTTAGTTTGGTCAGGGCGTGAGTTGGGGTCGGCATTCTATGTGTTGTTCTATGTTTTTGTATTTCTGTGTTTGGCCTGGTATGGTTCCCAATCAGAGGCAGCTGTTTATCGTTGTCTCTGATTGAGAACCATACTTAGGCAGCCTGTTTTCCCACTATGGGTTGTGGGTAGTTGTTTTGTGTTTTGTCACCTAATAGGACTGTTTTGTTTTTGTCGTGTTTTCTCCCTTGTTATTTTTGTGTTCAGTTTAATAAATATAACATGAACACTTAGGCATTGGTCCGATCCTTCATACTCCTCGTCAGAAGAGGAGGAAAAGCGTTACAAGGACAAGCTTTCCAGTTACCAACTATGCTGATTTCTGAGCAGCAGAAGGATTTTGGTCGGCCTTGGCTATTATTCGTGCAAAGCTTTTATAGTTCAGTTCGAATTGACAATGAGGGCGGGGCTAGGTGCTGAGGCTCCTTTTCTGGTTGACTGAAACATTCTGCGATGAGACATGCACCCGGCCCCAGGGAGAAGAGTCCCTTACATTTTTTAAACATTTTTTTTATTTAACATTTATTTAACTGAGTCACATAAGAACAAATTCTTATTTACAATGACGAGACACCAAAAGGCCTCCTGTTGGGACCGGGGCTGAGATAAAAAAAATCAAAATAAAATACAAATATGGGACAAAACACACATCACGATAAGAGAGACATAACACTACATAAAGTGTGGCCTAGGGAAATTAATATTTTTCCATTATTGAGGAATGGTGGGTCATTGTTCAGGGCATAGTGTTCCCTACATAATGATACAAAACATGGCATGTTCTCCTTGAAATTGAGAGAAGTTATTCACAATGTGGAAAATACAAAACATAATTTAAGGAGTGGCTGGGTAGCGTCACGTCTTTTCATCTTGACCGTTGGCATGTATTGGGTACGGTCTGCCAACTGCCAGGCATTTGGAATAGGCCTGGTCTTTTGTCAGTGCTTCCATACATGGGTAAGCATTTACAGTCTATAAATGCAGACCTTAGCCTTGGCATTAGCCATTCAATCCACCTGATGGACACTTCTCTGTTGTATTTATCCTCCATCTCTATCCCCTCCTCTCTTAATTATGTTTTAAAAATGAAAAAAGAGAAAATAACCTTCAAGCAAAATGTTTTCTCAATGCCTCGTGACAAATAAGTTATTAAGAACGATAAAGGTATTCATACCCTTTACAACATTACATCGGGCAGGGGTTAGTAGTTTGTGGATTATCACTTTTACCTAGCACACAATCGAATGGTGATAATACTGCATAATTTCTGCAGAGTACAATTCACTCTTCCCTTAAATAAATACAATAGATTGTTATGGAACATTTCATTGTGTTCTCCTTTTTCAATGGACATTGTTATCTTTAAATGGCCACTGCAGGGTATAGTAGTACAAGTCGTACTGTAATATTATAGCCAAATTTGCAATATGAGATTTTTAGCCATCTAGAGCAATTGTGTAATGATATCATATTGTTATTAAATTACCTCAGAAACCACAGGCTCTAGGCTCCGCTATAGAACACTATTTGATCTTGCGAATTTCTGACATATTTTCATAGATTGGTTAGAGTGTTGGGTCAGTAACCGGAAGGTTGCTGAATTGAATCCCCGAGCTGACAAGGTAAAAATCTGTTTTTCTGCCCCTGAGCAAGGCAGTTAACACACTGTTCCCCGGGCGCAGAAGATGTGGATGTCGATTAAGACAGCCCCCCACACCTCTCTGATTCAGAGGGGTTGGGTTAAATCTGGAAGACACAATTCAGTTGAATACATTCATTTGGACTGACTACGTATCCCCCTTTCCCTTTCCTTAACAACTCCACCATTGTGTATTTGACAACATTTACCTGGTTCTAGCCCTGATAAACTTGTCTTTGATCTGGAGAGACATGTTATTGCCACTTTTCTAATTGCAATAAAACATTTATGATGCTGTTGATAACGACTGTTTTACAGGCTCATGACCAATTCTGCTATTTTAGGTTTGTTTTTTTATGGTGGTCTTAACTTTTTTTGTACATAATATTTCTGCCATCATTTCTTATGACCAAAAACAGCTTCTGGACATCAGAACAGCAACCACTAATCTCGATTTGGAAGAAGATTTTTACTTCAACACGTAGGCAAGTCTAGACATTCTGCTTACTCTAGACCAGGCCCTAAACCCCGGTACCCGAAAGAGAGAGCGGCTGCATCACCACCTGGTAGGGCTCATCGGCTTGCGACCGCAAGGCGCTACAGAGGGTATTGTGTTCGGTCCAGCACATCACTGGGGTCAACCTTCCTGCCATCCAGGACCTCTATACCAGTTGGTGTTAGAGGAAGGCCCTAAAAATTGTCAAAGACTCTAGCCACCCAAGTCATTGACGGTTGTCTCTGCTACCGCACAGCAAGCAGAACCGATGTACCAAGTCTGAAATCAACAGGACCCTGAACAGATTTCTACCTCCAAGCCATAAGACCGCTAAATAGTTATTCAAATAGCTACCCGGACTATCTGCACTGACCCCCCTTTGCACTAAGTCTTTTGACTCATCACAAACGCTGCTGCTACTGCTTATTATCGATCCTGTTTCCTAGTCTCTTTACCCCTAACTATATGTACAGTTGAAGTCGGAAGTTTACATACACTTAGGTTGGAGTCATTAAAACTAGTTTTATCAACATCTCCACACATTTCTTGTTAACAAACTATAGCCTCCACAATCACCCAACCTCATCCCAAATGAGATGGTTTGGGATGAGTTGGACCGCCGAGTTAAGGAAAAGCAGCCAACAAGTGCTCAGCATATGTGGGAATTCCTTCAAGACTGTTAGAAAAGAATTCCAGGTGAAGCTTGTTGAGAGAATGCCAAGAGTGTGCAAGGCTGTCATCAAGGCAAAGGTGGCTACTTTAAATAATCTAAAATATAACATATATTTAGATTTGTTTAACACTTTTTTGGTTACTACATGATTCCATATGTGTTATTTCATAGTTCTGATGTCTTCACTATTATTCTACAATGTAGAAAATGGTACAAATAAAGAAAAACCCTGGAATGAGTAGGTATGTCCAAACTTTTGACTTGTCTATAGCCAAGTTATCCATTCTCATTGTGTAATTTATTCCCCGTCTTTCTTTCTATTTTTCTCTCTGCAATATGGGAAAGGGGCCGTTTCACTGTTACTCTACACCTGTTGTTTACGAAGCATGTGACATATAACATATAGCATATAACATTTGATTCAAAACATTTACGCCGTAATACATCAAATCCAATTGTATTTGTCACATGCTCCGAATACAACTGGTGTAGACCTTTCAGGGAAAAGTTAACTTACAAACCCTTAACCAACAATGCAGTTTTAAGAAAATACCCCCCAAAAAGTAAGAGATAAGAATAAAATTAGACTTACTGTGAGCAATTATACATCATATACTTCCTGTGAGCAATTTTACATCATAGTCACAATTATAAAACCAAAACAAGCCAAAGAGTGGATCAGAGACAAAATAGCACTCTTCCTTTACCGTGAGTAATATATACTCCAACAACGAGCATAAATAGAGACCCACCAGTGCAATCAAGATTGCACATGACACAGATGTTATTCTCAGCCAATGGCATGCTGTGGCTCATGAGTCTGTCAACCTTTGTATGCCTCGGGCTAATTAAGCATCTCAGTAAATTACATGCTACCATTATCTATGGGGGTCTTTGAGCCCAAGATAAATATATGTTACCACTAAGCCAATAATTGGCATTTGAAACCTAATTTGGCATTATCTCGACTTCCTGAATCCAGACAGAATTTCACGTCATGTCGACCTGTGTAGGTTGGAGATTAAGAAAGGTGTTAATTATTTACAGCATGCCAACTGATTGCTTTCTCATCATACATTGGCTGGAAATGTGAAATTTTTATGTGAAGCCATTCAGTTAAATGATGTATGCCCGTATGAAAGCAGAAGGATGTTTTGTGTCGAGGACATTTGAGGGAAAAGCATTCTATGATATTTCTGGATTCATCTCTCATTAAAGCTTATGTCATAGCTTATTGTTAGCTCAAATGCAATTAATGGTCCTTATCAAATGTACATTCCCTTCAGAGACAATTTGTCAACTTTAGACCTCATTCTGTGTCAAAGAGATGCATTTGGATCCATGCTCAATAAGGTACCAGTAGTGTGTATTCATTGATGCCAAGGGAAGCCAGGCTTCCCAAAATATTTGACCTATAAAAAAAACTAAAATAGAAAATTATTTATTTTCTGCCTCTCTGTTTTCATAATTTTCTGTCAATTCTCAAGTGGAATCATCTGATTGTGGAAAACAGCGCCCCTCTGTCTCAGTATGTGTAGTCCATGTATCTGATGCTGTCTGGAACAAAAGGGTATGACATGTTGCCCCCGTAGCATTTAATTGATTGATGCCAGCAAGCATTTGGCCTCTCTTGCTAAAAAAAGAGATACAAATTTAGCCAATCAACATTGAGCGGAGGTTGTCCTGGAGCAGCAAACGTCATCATTCTCAGATAAACGTGTCTGTTTCTGGTCTGCTTGTGTTGCTGTCCTGCAGAAGCGAGCTTGCTACATCGGCCCTTTCCTAAGCCATGGATGGAGATGGGGATTTGGACTTGTGGTATTGACTTAAGTCCCAGTACAGGCCAATGATAATGACGGTGATTCTGATCTAACCATACATTCATATATTGTGCCACTGGCCTAAGACAATTGAATTTCAATATGTAGCCTAGATGTAGCCTAGTAGGTTCACGATAACAAGCTAGCTAACTTAGCTGGCTCATGGTTGCTCATGCGAGGAAGTTAGGCTACCTAACTAAAACGCTTTGCCTATGAAAACTAAAACTAAATGCGAACAGAGCCATAGACTGTTTGGCATTGGTCCCCAATTTTGTTTTTACTTGTGGGCGCATGCAAGCGTGCACGCACGCACGCACGCACGCACACACACACACACACACACACACACACACACACACACACACACACACACACACACAGAAATCAGTACCATGGACAGCCACAGGATATTAAGCAACATTGATTGGACTAAATTGTTTTTGGTATCTTTAAGTTTGTTTTCAGTGTATTAAACTAAGCATATACAGCCTTGTTGATTTGATGATGAAATGGTGGTGGAATAGCGGAGGCAGTGCTCCGTTGTCTTTGTGCTGACTTGCGGTAACTCTGTGGTTCCAAAACAGTAGTTGTTTAGTAAACTGTTGAAAACATGAACTTGCTTGACTTTGCAGGTCATATAACTGTTTGCTACCTGCAATATTTGCTTTGTGGACTTCACCGGAAAGATGTTGCTCTTCGGTTTTGTAATGAAACAAATGTATGTGTAGTTGAATTTATTCCACCACTGAGTGACTGTCTTTTTGTTCTCACAGCCTTATTGTATATCACGGTGGTGCATGAACGAATGGGTTATAGAGCAAACAACGCAAATATCACAACATAGATTGTAATATGGCTATTTTATTGGCTTGGCTTGGGTTCCCCAGTGATTTTACCCACGCACCGCTACTGTAAGGTACTCTCTGCTGCACAAGATTGTCAATGTGACCACTCTGCTGCTCTGTACAGCTTAGCATCAGAGTAATACTGGCACTGAAATATATATGTCTGATAAATAAAGACTAACCGTTACAAAGAGTGTGTCTTAAATTAGTATTGTATAATTACAAGATAAAACTCGCATCACACTGCACAACTCACCAGTAGAAAAGCAGATCTCCGATTGCACATTGCTACCCAAGCTTGTTAAATCAGAGTCACACTGTGTGCGCTCCTCCAGAGTTTCAGATTTTAATGATGTCAGAGTAAGCTGCACCACATGCAGCACAACAGTACATGTTGACACCAAATTCCCAGGAAAGGGAGCCCACATTCACATCACCAAACACCATGCATATCTCATCAGTACAGATTTTCTGCTGGGGGTTATGATGATCAGGGCGTGGGGATAGAACTGTGACAGAATGCTGCTTCCAGACCATTTCTGCCCATCCACACAGCCCAGAGGCAGGAATTAGATCAATAAACTTTGATTTCAGTGAAGCCAGCATCCCGCAGATCTCTCTGTTATGCATGAAAAACTTACCCAGACCTTTGTTACTCCTTCACCAAAATGTACAGTTGGCACTATGCATTCGGGCAGGTAGTGTTCTCTTGCAATCCACCAAATCCAGATTCGTCTGTCGGACTGCAAGATGGTGAAGCGTAATTTATCACTCCAGAGAACGCGTTTCCACTGCTCCAGAATCCAATGGAGGCAAGCTTTACACCACTTCCGCCAACGCTTGGCATTGCGCATGGTGATCTTAGGCTTGTGTGCAGCTGTTCGGCCATGGAAACGCATTTCATGAAGCTCCCGACAAACAGTTCTTGTGCTGGTGTTGCTTCCAGAGACAGTTAAGAACTCGGTAGTGAGTGATGCAACCAATGCAATTCAGCACTCGACTGTCCCATTCTGTTAGCCTGTATGGCCTACCACTTTGCGGTTGAGCCATTGTTGCTCCTAGACATTTCCACTTCACAATAACAACACTTACAGTTGACTGGGGCAGCTCAAGCAGGGCAGAAATGTGTTGAACTGACTTGTCGGAAAGGTGGCATTCATAGCTGAATCCACAAATTTGAAGGGGTGTCCACATACTTTTTTATAAATAGTGTGTGTGTGTGAATATACAGTGCATTCGGAAAGATTTCAGACCTCTTGAGTTTTTCCACATTTTGTTACATTACAGCCTCATTCTAAAATGGATAAAAAAAAATTTTTGCATCAATTTACACACAAACCCCATGATGACAAAGCAAAAACTGGTTTTAAACGGAAGTATTCAGGATGTTTACTCAGTACTTTGTTGAAGCTATTTTGGCAGCGATTACAGCCTTGAGTCTTCTTGGGGCTATAAATTTGGGACACCTGTATTTGGGGAATTTCTCCCATTCTTCTCTGCAGATCTTCTCAAGCTCCGTTAGGCTGGATGGGGAACATCGCTGCACAGCTATTTTCAGGTCTCTCTGGAGATGTTCGTTTGGGTTCAAGTCCGGGCTCTGGCTGGGCCACTCAAGGACATTCAGAGACTTGTCCCAAAGCCAGTCCTGCATTGTCTTGGCTGTGTGCTTAGGGTCGTTGTCCTGTTGGAAGGTGAACCTTCGTCCCGGTCGGAAGTCCTGACCACTCTGGAGCAGGTTTTCATCAAGGATTTCACTGTACTTTGCTCCGTTCATCTTTCTCTCGATCCTGACTAGTATCCCAGTCCCTGCTGCTAAAAAACATCCCCACAGCATTATGTTGCCACCACCATGCTTCACCGTAGGGATGGTGCCAGGTTTCCTCCAGATGTGACGCTTGGCATTCAGACCAAGGAGTTCAATCTTGGTTTCATCAGACCAGAGAATCTTCTTTCTCATGGTCTGAGAGTCCTTTAGGTGCATTTTGGCAAATTCCAATTGGGCTGTCATGTTCCTTTTACTGAGGAGTGGCTTCCATCTGACCACTACCATAAAGGCCTGATTTGTGGAGTGCTGCGGAGACCTCCTTCTGGAAGGTTCTCCCATCTCCACAGAGGAACTCTGGAGCTCTTTCAGAGTGACCATGGGGTTCTTGGTCACCTTCCTGACCAAGGCCCTTCTCCCCTAATTGCTCAGTTTGGCTGAGTGGCTAGCTCTAGGAAGAGTCTTGCTGGTTCCAAACTTATTCCATTTAAGAATATTGTAGGCCACTGTGGGAACCTTCAATGCTGCAGATAATTTTTATATTTGCAAAACATTCTAAAAATCTGTTTTTGCTTTGTCATTATGGGGTATTGTATGTAGATTGATGAGGAAATAAGGCATTGAGAAAAAAAGTGTCAAACACAACGCAGCAGCCAAGTACCCTACTATCTATGGTGTTGAAAAGGACAGCACTCTCCAAGGTTTTGATTAATTCAAAGCATTTTAAACATACTTGAGTAAAGCTGTGGGGCTTACACAAGTCCGAATTTCTTATAACCTAATTTTCTAGACGTCAATGTACAGCTTTATTTTTAGACGACACTGCAGAACATGCGCCATATGCACACACACCCAGCTGTGGGGCTTACAAGATCCGAATTTAAAATAATTTATGACATCATGTCACGATCATAATAATGAGTGGACCAAGATGCAGCGTGGTATGTTTCCATCCTCTTATTTAGGAAGAGAAACTCAAAGACGAAAACAATAAAGCATAAAACGAAATGTGAAGCTCAAAAGTAGTGCTCGCAGGCAACTATACCAAGACAAGATCCCACAAAGCAATGGCTGCCGTAAATATGATCGCCAATCAGAGACAACGATAAACAGCTGCCTCTGATTGGGAACCATACCAGGCCAACATAGAAATATAATTACCTTGATGACCCACCCTAGTCACACCCCGACCTAACCAACATAGAGAATAAAAAGCTCTCTATGGTCAGGGCGTGACACTTCATTATAGCAGTATTACAAATATCACAACTTCGGAATGTAACTTCAAATAAAATAAATCAATGTAGGCTACAGCAGAACACACATATGAGAATATATAGGCCTCTTGCATATGTGACAATATGAAGCACATATTCAGGAAACAAAATGTCCTACCTTAGGCTTCGAAACCTCCCTAAATGACTTTCTCCTTGTCCATTTAACTCTTTAGAGTCAACTTCTTGCTCAATGCGATGAGTGGATATGTGACTGTGACGTTTAGCTTCTTTCTAAGGCTGTTCTGAAGACTCTGGCAATAGTGTCAATTTTTTTTTCTCATTTTGAGTGTTATCCTTGGTGTCCTCTTGAGCCTTGTCTACAAGGCTTGCTGCCACCAAATGTGCTTTGGCTCAGGCATGTTCAAAAATATGTTGGCAATTTCTTGCATGGATTAGCCTTCCTTTCTCAGATCAAGAATACTGATGAGTTTCAGAAGAAAGTTATTTGTTTTTCGAGACATTTTGAGCCTGTAATCGAACCCACAAATGCTGATGCTCCAGATACTCAACTAGACTAAAGAAGGCCAGTTGTATTGCTTCTTTAATCAGAATAACAGTTTGCAGCTGTGCTAACATAATTGCAAAAGGGTTTTCTAATGATCAATTAGCCTTTTAAAATTATAAACTTGGATTAGCTAAAAATCTACCATTTCCAGCTATAATAGTCATTTACAACATTAACAATGTCTACACTGTATTTCTGATCAATTCAATGTTATTTTAATGGACATTTTCTAAGTGACCCCAAACTTTTGAACGGTATTATATATATATAGAGAGAGAGACTATTGCTTTGAATAACACATTATGAAGGAGTAGGTCTACAATCTGTTGTCAGAGAATAGTTGTACGGAAATTATGGCTTTCATGAGGGCTTTCATCAAACTTCATAATGCCATGCAATAACATATACACCTTCTGTTGCCATTAAATGCAGAGTTTACTCAATTGTAAATGGATTCTTTGATATGGAGGGAGATAAAGCTGGCGTAGAAAGACTGATTTCCGTCAGCCAGACGGCTTTCTCTCAAATACCGAAGGAGTCAGATAGAACATTCCTTTTCATAGTTTCCATGGAAACAAAAACTCTACACTTTCTCAAGGCAAGGGAGCAGGTAAATAATGGGGCTGATTTATCCATGTCAATATCACTAAAGCTTTAGAAATCTACAAAGTTTTGAACTCTTTCGGAACTAACATAATTTATCTGGTCAATTGTCAAACTTTGGTTAGATAACATGTTCACTATTGAATACTTAGTATGTGATTTGGACCTTCAATTGCCCTAAAGAAATGTGAATTATTTGAAACCCTGAGTGCTTAGTCTCGGCATTCTAAAGTGATTGTCACGATCGTTTAGAGATGTATTGGACCAAGGTGCAGGGTGGTAGGCGTACATTTGACTTTTATTTAAATGACACCGAAAAACAACAAAATACAAAAACGAACGTAAAGCTACATGCAGAAAGCAACTACACACAAACAAGGGAAAAAAGGGAAAAAGGTGCTGCCTAAGTATGATCCCCAATCAGAGACAACGATAAACAGCTACCTCTGATTGGGAACCATACTAGGCCAACAAAGAAATAGAAATATCGATTTGCCCACCCAAGTCACACCCTGACCTAACCAAATAGAGAATAAAAAAGGCTCTCTAAGGTCAGGGCGTGACAGTGATTTGATGAACCGTTCACAATATATTGTCCATAATGTATTTCATAATTGTAATCTAAATCATTCATGGCTAAAATTATTCACAAATATAATGGTTTCTAAAATACATACCTTCCCATTCTTTAACCTCTATAACTCACTGAAACTACTTCTTGACACTTTATAATTTTATTTTATAAAAAAAAAAAAAAAATGTTACCCCCAATTTTATGGTATCCAATTGTTAGTTATTACTATCTTGTCTCATCGCTACATCTCCCGTACAGGCCCTGGAGAGACGAAGGTCGAAAACCATGCATCCTCCGAAACACAACCCAACTGCTTCTTAATACAGCGCGCATCCAACCCGGAAGCAAGCCGCACCAATGTGTCGGAGGAAACACTGTGCACCTGGCAACCTGGTTTGCTCGTACTGCGCCACAGGAGTCGCTGGTGCGCGATGAGACAAGAGTATCCCTACTGGCCAAAACCTCCTTAACCCGGACGACGCTAGGTCAATTGTGCGCCGCCCACAGACGCGGCCGGCTGCAACAGAGCCTGGGCACAAACCCAGAGTCTCTGGTGGCACACCAAGCACTGTGATGCAGTGCCCTAGACCACTGCGCCACCCGGCAGGCCCGACACTTTATAATTTTGTTCAACATTCAGATTTAAAATCTGAATAGACTTCTATTTCTGAAGAAAAAAAACAGCAGTAATACTGTTCCACTTCTCTTTAGCTAACACATGTTTGAGAAATCTGCCAAGACATTTAAATTTTTACTTTGATTTTCCATGAAATCAGATTTACCTTGGCCACCTGCTAAGCCACCCAGGGCAGGATCATGCACCCTATGTAGTTGTTGTATTGGTGAATGTAAAATGTGTGTTTACAGCCTGGTAAGCCAACATAATGCCCACTGTCTGCTCAGCACAGGATCAAATAGGCAGAGAGGCAGGCCTCAGGGCATCTGTCTGATGGGTCACAGTGGGGTGTGGAAGGGTGGTGTGTGGATGCGTTTGCGTACGTGCATGCATATGTGTGTGTATACATACCTGTTCATACTGTATGTGGGTGTTTTTATAGTTTCACTGCAGCTGCCCCCCCAACTGAAACCAGCACTCAGCCAGACAGCTCTGTCACTGCAGGGGGGGGGGGGCTCTTGAGCCCGCCCAGACATAGATTACACTGAAACACCTCTTTCATTCCTACTGACGAATCATCATGTAGAGATTTTTGTGCTCTGTATCCAATCTGACTCTGCAGGTAAATGTAGAATCTGTTCCATTGTCAAATTTGTCAAATGTTGCCAAATCCCCTTGATTCCTCCATGGCTGAGCATTCTGTTCCTCCATCTCATTATACAATAAAGTTCAGGTATTAGACCTGAAAGTGGAGGCAATTGGATGAGTCATTTGATGATTCCTGTCTTCTTCTTAGCTCTGAAATACAAATCAGTGTCTGTCTCTGGACTGTAGTAGAAAGTTATCATTAATACTGTATCTCATCAGTAAAAACATAAAATTCTGTATCATAGTACAAGTGTTTGAGAAAGAAAATGATTAAATGATCTTTGACGTTTATATTAGTTGTTTATTTATTGCATTTATCATTTCCATTCCTTCAGTATCTTATTAGCATTTCTCTATAAATAACTTTTCTTTGTCACTGTACATTTTTTATTCAAGGGAAATACAATATTCAATCTCAAGTCAACATTTGTTGCTTGACTGTTGCCAGCTGCTTTAGACAACAAATGGACAATACATTGAATGCATGCTCACCTCTAAAGTGGCAGTGTTATTTATGAGACAGGTATGGGCTCCAGAAGAGAGGAAATAATAAAGAATCATTAAAGTCCTTCTAGTAAAAAATCCAGCTCATCCAGTCAAGATGTGCTTGACAAAGGAAGAATAGTTGATGCATCCGTTGGCGTCCTCTTGGGCCGCCAGCAGCCTGTCCACCTCATTCTCTGTCATCCTCTCCTCCAGGGTGGCCAGCACGTGACACAGCTCAGTGCCCATGATAGTGCCATTGCCCTGCTTGTCAAAGACCCGCAGGCCCTCGACAAAGTCCTCAAAGTTACCCTGGTCCTTGGAGTGGGAAATGTGCTGCAGTATGGGCAGGAAGTTCTCAAAGTCCACCAGCTTGCTGCTCATGTCCTCCTGCCGAGGCTTGCCAAACACCTTCAGGACGTCGGTGTTGCCCACAACACTGGGCAAATGTGATCTTCATCTCCCCCGTGGGTGTGCGGTTGAACAAGGTGAGGGCCTCCTTGAACTCCTCGATCGGGTCAGCGCTGTATTTGAGGGGGATGCTATTGGGGTCAGGCTCCTTGGGGCCTCGACCACGGGTTCGGGGGTCGGCATGGGCTTGGCAGCAGGTGCTTCCTCCTTGGTGGGCTCTGCCTTTTTGGGCTCCGTTTTCCTAACTTCCACCTTTTTGGGGGCCATGGTGCTGAATGTGGGGGGGTTTCAAGGTGAGCGAGAGTGTGAAGGGAGGGAGGAGGCTCTCCTAAAGCTTTTATATGTACTTCGCCTGGGAGGGGAGATGGGGCCGATAAATAAGGTCCTATGGCACACTATAAAAGGAAGAATCCTGAAATAGATCCTCCTGTCTGTGGCGTAACAATTAGGTATTGTTTTCAGCTGCTATCATCAAGCCGACAGGGCTCTCCACTGTCATTAACCAGTGTCCAGCTACATTATCCCAAAATGTTCGGCCTCACTGATGGGTGCAGGCAGGAATTAGGACACACAGACAATGTATTATTACTGAATGAGAACATTGAACAAAATAGTTTTTTTGACAATTGACTTTTTTTTGTCTGTTCATTAAAACTGAAAAACATATCCTATGAGATGTTTCTTTGACAGAGCAATGGTCAGTTTTTAATCAAATTTACTGAAGTAAAAGAGGAATGTTTGTATATCAAATTTGGTTATAGCTTTGGCTCAAAGAGAATACGCTCATTTTGACATCTATTTACTTTAGCATGCGCTACGCCAAGCCTCTGCTGTAAATGTTTCTGAAATCAATTCCAGTGTACAATCCATACTTGTTGGATTAGTGTCACTAGTGCACCTGTTTGGCTCTTTGCATTGATGGGCCGTTTAAAATTGATAGAATGACTGATTTAAACGAAATAAATGTTCTCCCTTTAAAAGAATATCAGACTGTGAATGTTATTATACATGCTAGTGTTTATTACGCGTTTATAGTCCCGCTAATACATTGCATGTGTAGAAAACATGTATAATCAACTTACGTCCAGATATCTACTTCAAATATTTAATTCAAAAAAGAAGTTCCTTCTCCTCAAAATAGTATATAAAATACTTTCCAATGCCCAGGGAAAACAAACTGCGGATGCAAATCAAGTTTTATTTTATTGAACACACTTTGTAGCGCTCTTCAACTTAGTGCCGTCATACATATTTATTTCCTAATGATGAAAAGCCTCCATCTTTGTTTTCATTTAAATTACTCGATGTGCCGAGTGAGTGAGATGATAAGGCTTGATGGAAATGCTTTGAAAGGCATTAAGCCTCATGAATCTCCCTTCCAATGCAGAGGTTAATCAATGCTCAGTCAAGCACATCTTCTGTAGCATCCAATGTAATAATGGACAAAGCACTGGTTGAAAGAAAACAATAAAATACAGTATAACATTTGATAAACCTCAGTCCCACTAGCAAAAGTTTTGACCCAAGGAGCCTATGGCTTGAAACAAGAGTATTATGTTTAATGACAAAAGGCTCTGATAAAAGAAACGCTCAACTACATAGAAGTCTACACATGGTCGTACACAAAACACAATCATAGTACATAGCGAATACTGTATGTTTTCTCTAGATCATACTCTGTGGTAGTCAAGGCTACAAGGTCAAGTAACTAGTGCAGTTGTAGAATGTATGCCCATGAAATAAATAATATGACCCTCAGCTTAGGTTTCTGCTGTATTCATTTAGGCTTCTGCTCCTCAATAATTTCCCTTAATTGAAAGTTGATCAATTAATCAACCAAATCCATTTAATTTACGGGAGTGAGGGCATGTTTAGGATGGACCATACTGCACCCCAATTTTAATCTATCATGGCTACATTCATTTTACACACACAATGCAATTCATCATCTCAGTTGAGAGGCAGCCAAAGCATGGCATGGTATGATCGCATTATCCATTTACCCTAGTCTATTGACCATGCAAGTCCCACTCAATCCTTCACTGTGAAGTAGGGACACTTTCAGTGTGTGTGTGTGTGTGTGTGTTTGGCTATGCTTAAGATCATTATCTCCCTTTTCCTTACCTTAGAGGTCACATGGCCAGCAGGCCTGACAGCTCGTTTGTCCTCTTTTAGTGTGTCTGAGAGAGAGAGAGAGAGAGAGAGAGAGAGAGAGAGAGAGAGAGAGAGAGAGAGAGAGAGAGAGAGAGAGAGAGAGAGAGAGAGAGAGAGAGAGAGAGAGAGAGAGAGAGAGAGAGAGAGAGAGAGAGAGAGAGAGAGAGAGAGAGAGAGAGAGAGAGAGAGAGAGAGAGAGAGAGAGAGAGAGAGAGAGAGAGACCGTATGCATTGAGATAAGGCAGAATGGAATTTATATGAACAGAAATTCTCTGAAAAATATTCACAGAACTGTCTGGCTACATCCATCATTTATGAAGCGATTTAAATGGGGGATAAATGGAGAAAACTGTAGTTCAGTGTGTCAAATCTCATTTGCTTAACCTGTTCACTTGGATGGGGATAGATTTGCCGCTAATAATCACTTCCATTTTGCCCACCAATAATTCCAAATTACGATTAATCAAAATCGGACAATTAAGGCGACCTTCTGAAAAGTGTCCTCTGTCAAGAGTAATCTGTGCTCTTCACTCAAAGTCCAGCCAGGTCACAGCAGATCCACATTACTATTAGACGTTTAGGACTTAGACGTTTGAGTATTAGACGTTTGTTCAGGTCCCCAGGAAGTCTGGAGATGGCTTGTGCATGTGCATCAATACCGTACACTGGGGGCATACCATCTAATAGGCGTGTGACTTGTTCGGGTGTTGTGTATGCGGATGGGGATGGAGGAAGGCCTTAAACCATGAGCTATGGCTCTGAAGATCACAAGTTCAATCCCAGTGCTAGGCAATCATTTTTTTAAACCTATCCCAAACCTTAACCATTACCTACTTTCACTTCATCCATAGACATTGATTTCATTGTTCAGTCAGTGCAAGTTTGGCTTTAGACAACAAACGGAAATGATTGTATAGGAAATTAAGTATACACAATGTACTGTGGTTCTAGTGGCTGTATAAGACCAGATAAAATACCAGAATGCAATATCTATCCCCCTGTCTACTTACCTGTGTGGAGTTAGTATAAACCTGTACAGTATGTCCTGAGGTGAAATGTGTCATCGGTATTCACAAACCTGTGACAGTTGATCTCTTTGAGATGGTAACCATATTCATGTGTCCCTGCTGCATAGGTCTTTTACAAGCCCTACTGTCTGTTATTGAAATGATAATATGTACTATAGCCCTTATGATGACCTAAGGCTCAACACATCATGCTGACATTCTTAAGGTTAAAACAACACCTGTACTAATATGGATTGATCATTCCGAAAGAAAAAAAACTCTCCATGCATCAACGCTCTCCACACGATGTGCTGTCTTCCCGGAACGCAGTAAACTTAAACAACAACATTATAACTTGTTTTCATTATCTAGATATCCAATGATGATATGGTGCTGTCATATATCATAATACTGGAGTGACTACTGCCCGAAACATTTTGCGGACATCTGTGTAAACATTGTAATTAAGAATGTGTGTGATGAATTTTAGCTGGTGAAGGTAATGCCTGCATTCATACTTCACTCTCTTAATTATACGATGGTTGTCTGTTTGATCATTTCCCCCTCTTGCTCTTTTCCTCTTGCTTACAATGATAGAAATTGAAAAACTACAAAAATGAAAGTGCATTTCACAGTCTATTGAAGCAAGACAAGCAATTTGAAATGAATCAAAACATAATACAGTTTACAACATGATAAAGAGGTGCCGTATATGAAAAGAGGGGAGTCATTTTGTGATACGCGTTCTTCAGTTTTAGATTACCCCATTTGGAATGGAAGGCCACAAATCCCATTTGCATTATGCTGCATGTTGCTCCTTATATTTTAAAATGCTTTACATTGAAAAGTAAAGAGTTTGAGTAAGTTTTACCATGATTTCTCCTTGATCTTTCAACATTTTGTAACATTACAGCCTTATTCAAAAAATGTATTCAATAAAGATTTAGCTCAGGTGTATCCTGTTTCCATTGCTAATCCTAATCCAACTTGATTGGAGTACACCTGTGGTAAATTCAATTGATTGGACATGATTTGGAAAGATACACACCTGTCTATATAATGTTCCACAGTTGACAGTGCATGTCAGAGCAAAACCCAAGCCATGAGGTCGAAGGAATTGTCCATAGAGGTCCGACACAGGATTGTGTCGAGGCACAGATCGGGGAAAGGCACCAACACATTTCTGCTGCATTGAAGGACCCAAGAACACAGTGGCCTCCATCATTCTTAAATGGAAGAAGTTTAGAACCACCACGACTCTTCCTAGAGCTGATCGGCTAGGCAAAACTTCTCAGGGGAAAAGGGCCTTGGTCAGGGAGGTGACCAAGGCCTCAATGGTCACTCTGACAGAGCTCTAGAGTTCCTCTGTGGAGATGGGAGAACCTTCCAGAAGGAAAATCATCTCTGCAGCACTCCACCAATCAAGCATTTATGGCATAGTGGCCAGACAAAAGCCACTCCTCAGTAAAAGGCACATGACAGCCCGCTTGGAGTTTGCCAAAAGACACCTAAAGGACTCTCAGACCATGAGAAACAAGATTCTCTGGTCTGATGAAACTAAGATTGAACTCTTTGGCCTGAATGTCAAGTGTCACGTCTGGAGGAAACCTGGCACTATCCCTACGGTGAAGAATGGTGGTGGCAGCATCATGTTTTTCAGCGGCAGGGACTAGGAGACTAGTCAGGATCGAAGCAAAGTTGAACGGAGGAAAGTACAGAGAGATCATTGATGAAAACCTGCTTCAGAACACTCAGGACCTCAGACTGGGGGCGAAGGTTCACCTTCCATCAGGACAAGGACCCTAAGCACACAGCCAAATCTCTGAATGTCCGTGAGTGGCCTAGCCAGAACCCGGACTTGAACTCGATTGAACATCTCTGGAGAGACCTGAAAATAGATGTGCAGCAACGCTCCCCATCCAACCTGACGGAGCTTGAGAAGATCTGCAGATATGATAGGGAGAAACTCCTCAAATACAGGTGTGCCAAGCTTGTAGCGTCATACCCAAGACTTGAGGCTGTAATCGCTGCCAAAGGTGCTTCAAGAAAGTACTAGTAAAGAGTAAAGGGTCTGAATACTTGTGTGTCACGTATACTCCCTCTCCGGCCTCTAGGTAATCAGGCTGCTGATTATCCCGCACACCTGTCACCATCGTCAAGTGCACCAGCGCCTCATGACACTCACCTGGACTCCATCACCTCCTTGATTATCTTCCCTATATCTGTCACTTTGGTCCATTCCTCAGGTGTTATTGACTGTCGGTAGGTTGTTTGTGTTTTGCCCTTCATGTCTTTTGTCCTTCCAAACAAGGGTGAGTGTTGTCGTCTCTCCTCAAAAATATTAATGTTTATATATAGAGAAATTGATTCAACCAACTGAACACTTGTCTTTGAAAAAACGACTGAACATCATCTCACCCATACCTTAACGCTCATTATCAATAGTGTAACATACCCTAATGTGGATTAGTACACAAGACGTGTCACTTTTCAGAGCATCTAATAGTATGGCCATAATATCAGGCCTAGATCTTGTTTCTTCCCTTTTTTGAGAATTCCCGACAGGTACACTAACCCACTTTGCACATCAACCAGAGGAGTACTAGTTATATTAGGTCAATTGGAGCACATAAAACTGTCGGCCGGAATATGAGTTGGACATCTACCATCTGGGAGATCATGATTTGAGAGCAAGGGAGTGTCCTGAAACAAACCCAAATAACAAGAGACAACGTAGCCAAAGGTGACCTTAACAAATAATATATATTTTAACCACAGCAAACGAATTGTTCTTCCCTAAAATAGTTTACAGATATTATTATGAATAGTAGGGTTTGGGGTTTGTGGTTTTCAAGCCATTTCCTGCATTATCATTTCTTTAAAGATCAACACCCCAGAAAACAACACCTCGTCTCCTTGCCTCACACATTTCACCATAAAAAGTGAAAAGAGTCCCCTTTTTTCTCAGCCCAAAGATATTTTGTTTGATTGTCCACCACCCTATAAATAAACCATCTCTGGAGTTAGTGAGTTTCCTTCTGTTTACTCTAAGCAAGGGCGGGGTGATGACAGTGGAAATGGCAGATCTCACGTGCCCTCTCCCCCCACCTGTCCTCCCCTGCTAAAGTAGGAACTGCACCCGTGTTCCCTAGGCCCGGTTCGGAATGGGAGATTAGGGAAGTTCCCATGTTATTCAAACCTCTCTCCATCCTTGGCTCCCAAAGTGAGGTCTTGGCTCCATGGCAGTAGTCCCCCTGTTCTGCCATGCTGGTCTATGTCAGATGCAGTCTGCAGCAGTGCTCTGAGTGGGTCTGTAAATCGCTTGTACCTGTTTATCACACCGGCACACTGGCTTATTAGGGGTTCTCAAAGCTCGCCAGGCGCTTTTCCCAGCTGGATTGCCTATTTGTTTACCTCAGGCCTATAATCCTGGCAGCAGTGGACCAAACATTTCTTCAAACTGTTTATTTTCCAGGCCTTCTATGACCTTAAATGTGTTGTCTCGTACAGTTAATGTCAGAAATGGGGTGCCACCCTGGAGGCTAACAAACCCCTAAAGTCTACACACTCTTAGAAAAAAATGAGCTAAAATGGTTCTTCGGCTGTCCCCATAGGAGAACCCTTTTTGGTTTCAGGTAGAACCCTTTTGAGTTCCATGTAGAACCTTCTACACAGATGGTTCTACATGGAACCCAAAAGAGTTCTACCTGGAACCAAAAAGGGTTATCCTGTGGGGACAGCAGGAGAACCCTTTAGGAACCCTTTTTTCCCCCTAAGAATGTACCTTTCAAGGAAGACAACAGGAAGTTTCAATACCACCTCATAATTTATTCACCATCATTGTAGACATTTTTGACATTCTGAGCACCTTACCTTACAACTGTGTGTATTTATTCTGCAGTTGTTGTGTTTATTTGGCATTATTTTGTCTTTACCTGTGTCTATATCTATTAGGTTAGCACTGCCAGAGGCCTCTAATATTCAAATCAGCATGCATTTGTTGACTGGCGCATTCCGCAGTTGGTTCAAACGTATCAGACTGTTAGCCAAATAAAATCTAATTTCGGCTCAGTATTGCTTAATTGCTGATTCAGCTTTGATTATGACTTCCCCAGGTAACCAACTTTTCTAATAAACTAAAGTGCCTCTCAAACACTGGGACTGTGTGAATGAAATAGGGTCCCTAGTGATTCGGGCTGGATAGTAATCTATCCCATCCCTTCTAGAAGGCTCATCTTAGTTTGCAACATTCATCATTTGCAACAATCTCAGGGAGAGGTAAACATTGTCTCTCAGGTAAGCATAGCAGAGATGATATCTTACTTTGGAGGTATTACAGGAGCTGTGGACATTTAAATTACTGCACTTGGCTCCAGCGTGGCTATATCTACATTGTTTGTGTATTGTTGTTCACTTTTAAACCGTTGATCATATCATTTTAGTCATACTTTTGTTGCAAGATTTATGGTCATATTTTCACGCCCAAGTGGTGAGAGAGATTACATTTCTGCAAAATACTTTGAGGTTCAACTACTGAAGCAAAATAAGTTGTGGCTTATCTATAGCATTAGTTTAAAACTTGAAATGTAACCCAATCCCCTGTTTTCTTCATCCTGACCCTAGGCTGGCATTATCCACATTCAGTTTATTCAGTCAAACAGCCTTTGCTACGCAACATCCATCCAGTAGCATTAACAATCCTAACATTTAAAACTATATAAATATAAAAATATATACAACAATAAGACTCAGAAATATCGAAAAGAAGTAACAAAGACAAGTGTTGATTTGGCACTCTAGCATCAATACATTACCCATCCCCCAACACCGTCAACCAAGAGTCAAGACTAAACTAATTCGCCTTGGTGGTGTGCAGACTGGTTCGATATTATTCTTAATGAATTGTGGTTTATTTGGTATCATTTCGTAATGTGTCGTAAAAAGTCTTCCTTTGAATCAGTTTATTGATGAACATCCCCATTACATACACACAACCCAGGGATGTGCTGTGACCCTGTGTGTCAAACACCCATAGGGAACGTGTTTCCACATGGAAAAGATAAATAAAGCTCAGTGCAGAGCAGACGGGACCCGCCGGTTATGCCATCTGCTAGGACTAGATCAATAGTTTTTTTCCTATACTTTATTAAGCCGGGGGATTTTTATTGGACTAAACAGCATTCGCGAGCAACAGCTGGGATCAATGTATCAGCACCAAATGAGTGCATAAATAAAGATAGAAATGATTATGAGAGATACAGCGCCCAGCAGGATGTTAGCTATCTCCTTACTGGAGCTGAGATTTAAAGCAGGGCTTTGATGCCATGACACAGTGGGAGCACCACCTCCTATTAGGAATTAGGGTGTGTTGAGGGAGGAGTGGGAGAGAGAGATTTGGCCGGAAATAGATTATCTCCGAAAACCATATGGGTGTTATTTCTTTAATCTCTGATGAGAAACTGTAATAGTCACATATTAATTGAAATCCCTAGATTCTGTGACTTCCTTGTCTGATGCCTTCTTCTTCTGTTACAATTTTTTTATTTTAAAGGGGGCAGATGTCAGATCTCCCGAAGGTGATGTGGGTGTTGAGTCAGGGGCAGGAGAAACAAGTTCCAAAGAAAGGGCGTTTTATTTAACTAGCTCAACAAATAACAGGACACTGGACTACAATAATAGCCATGAAAATCCCACTCAGACACAGTCCAGGGAAAAACCACCTGTTAAACATGAGCTAATAAAACGAAACCCAAACTCCACTGACAGTTCAAACGAAAACAATTCCACAAAAAAACCCAAAGGAAATGTCAAATTAAATAACCCCCTAACTAACCAAAATGAAACCAGGTGAAACACAAAACAGACATAACCAAAAGAAAAGGAAAAAGGATGGGTGACAGCTAGTAGACCAGCGACGACGAGCACCGAGCGCCGCCCGAACAGGGAGAGGAGCCACCTTCGGTGGAAGTCGTGACAGCAGAAGAAAAAATGTATAATATCAAATGTGGTATAGTAGTGTAAAAATACATAACGTATAAATCATGAACACTGTAGAATTGCCTTTTTTTCTGTAATACAAATATACAAATATCATTGTACTGAATGACCCATGACTGGATTATAGACTGGAGACTATTGCTTGAAAGACAGAGCGAGAGGGCTTTGCTGAGGCATCCCGGTACATAGGAGACAAAAGCAATTTCTACTGATGTTTGCATGTGTTATAAAAAATAATACATCTCTGAGTGGTCCTGTTTCATAAATTCTCAAGTCTATGGAGATGTGTAGGCTGAGCTCCAGTGGCAGAAATGTTTATATTAAAATGTATAAATCAGGTCAACAAACTGTACTCAGCCTAATCCAGCAGACATTACTGTAATACCACCCAACCTAGTCAACTGTATTAAATCTATACCATGCCTCCTGGGGTTCTGTGTGGTGAGTGCATGTGGGAGTGTGTGTGGCGTGTGTATGGTATGTGTGTGTGAGAGAGGGGGAGGAAAAGAGAGGTAGAGAGAGAAAGAGCAGGAGATAGAGACAGAGAGTGAGAGAGTGTGAGAGTGAGAGATGGGTGGGGAGAGACCCTACTCTGTCCAGGGTGAGTTGGTTGGGGATTGAGAAATCCATGGTGCAGTGCACTCAACCAAAAACGATAGCCTGACTTCAAAGCTAATGTTAAGCGAACCTCCTCTGCACACTGCTGTTTGCTCTTGGGCAGAGGGATTCCTGGCTTTACAATAACAAATGACTGCCCAGCCATTCCTTGCTTATTTTTCATTCACATATCCATTCATTTTGTCATCTATCCTCTCAACTATCCATTTGTACAAACGGCTAATCAAGGCGTGCTCGATATTCTAGGAGGGCAGGGGAGATGAGAGGAAAAGCACTCCTTGAATTTCACAGCTCACAAGACAATGTGCACCTCTCATGCTGGTCTCTCTGTCTCTCTTTCTCTCACATACAGACATGTGCATGCACGCGCACACACACACACACACGCGCACACACACACGCACGCACGCGCACACACACACACACACATACACACACATACACACACATACACATACACACACATACAGATATAAATACAGATACATACACATACACACATACACATACACATACACATACACATACACACACACATACACACACACATACACACATACACACATATATATACACACACATACACACACATACACACACATACACATACACACACATACAGATATAAATACAGATACATACACATACACACATACACACACACATACACACACATACACACACATACACACACACATACACACACACATACATATATATACACACACATACACACATACACACACATACACACACATACAGATATAAATACTGATACATACACATACACACATACACACATATATACACACACGCACACATACACACACATACAAAAAATATATAATAATGTTATTCTCCTCACATGTGAAAAGATTGTGTTAACATGTTGCTGTAGTAATGTTACTACAGGTGGAATTAGGGTGACCACTTCTAAAAAGGCAAAATTCAGCATAAGGGAAGGATTTTGCAGGATATTCGCAGAACAGTTGACAGAATTATTTTTTGGACAGGCAGGTTAATGGGTCCCTTTCAAATGGCGACATTGTATCAAGGTCACAGCATGTTAAACACACAGACGAATAGGGTTCTTATATGGTGCTATCCTCTAGTGTCACATTTGTGTCATTAATATCAAGCAAATCTTCTGAATTCAAAAACAAACGTCTTATTATTGCAAACAAAAATAATTATATTGAAAGCAAAACATGAACTAAAATGTATTGATAGGAAAACAAAATATTGCAAGGAAATTATTTCGAAATGTGAGGATAGATGAATTATAAATGAATGCAAAAAAAAAAGATACAACTATTAACTAAAACGCCTGTCTATCTCCTACAACTTTCCCTATCTTTGTTAACCTGGCCTTTGCTTTAGCTGATTTTTTTTCTCCAGTTGCAAGATCTGTCAGATTCGTTCCAGCAACATAGCACCCTGCATCCCACTGCTAGTTTGCCTCTGTAGCTAAGAAAGGTCGGTCCTGGTCGGTCCCTGGTCAGTCTCTGGATGGGAAACCAGATGTAGCTGGAAGTGGCAACGATAAATATCTGGGGAATAAACTTTTTTTTTTCACGTGATTTGTTCTTGCGTTTGTTTTTGTAAGGGCACCCAAGTGACACACACACACCGCCACCCTCTACATAGGTCAGAGCTCTAGGGAATGTTGGATCACCCTTCCTTTATATAACTCTGAGGTGTCGGGAAACCGATACACTCCTCATTGGAGCCCTTGATTGTATATGCTATTATTATGATTACACTGTGAATGATTTTGGGGTGAGTGCAATTCTTCTTACCCATCGGAGTCAGAGAGGATGTGCACTGTTGGCATATGTCGTCCTCCAATGACGTTCTCCCCTCACTGTCATCCTTGATCAGGTGTCTCATTATCTAATTGTGTAAAGGGCAGCTTCAGAACCAACTCCTCTCCAATAACCAACATTAGTTTCCTTATCATTCCCTGCCATGTAAGGGGATGAATTGTGTCTTACATGTATATAGTCTATGTTTATTGCCCTTGCAAGTTTAAATTGCTGTCAGTTATTAAGAGGTAATGCAGTGGGAGCCTCTGCATTTGATTAGCTGTCTGGGCCCTGAGGGCAGTGTGTGTGCGTGTGTGTGTGTTTGAGTTTGCGTGTGTGTGTTTGAGTTTGCGTGTGTGTGTGTGCGCGCGCGTGTGTGCGTGTGTGTGTGTGTGTAGGTTTATGTCATGTGTAGGAGATTGTGTGTGTGTGTGTGTGTGTGTGTGTGTGTGTGTGTGTGTGTGTGTGTGTGTACTCTATTTGTTATTCTGATAGGTTGACACAGTGGGGCTAATTAATGAATATGTGAGAGATGCCTGCAGTTGTGAAATCTCTGTACCGTTACAGAACTACTGTCTTTACAGACTGGAAATGCAGCTTGGAGTTTATTGGGACGTGTGTTGAAAGCTGTTTTTCTGTTTTTTCTTGTTTTATTTGTGTAATTTACAGACTGTCTGACAAACTATTTGACAGCTCTCCAAATAATGTCGGTCTACACTGTTGGTTGTCGCCTCTGTTTGAAATTCCAAAGATATATGTCATAAAATACATATTTATCATACATACTGTTTGTTTTGTTGAGCTCTACAAATATACACTGAGTGTACAAACCAATAAGGTTTGACAGACTATGATCCATTATTGATGTCACATGTTAAATCCACTTCAATCAGTGTAGATGAAAAGGAGGAGACAGGTGAAAGAAGGATTTTTAAGCTGTGAGACAATTGAGACATGGATTGTGTGTGTGTGCAATTCAGAGGGTGAATGGGCACGACAAAATATTTAAGTGCCTTTGATCGGGGTATGGTAGTAGGTGCCAGGCGCACCTATTTGTGTCAAGAACTGCAAAGCTGCTGGATTGCTTTCGACACCTGTTATGAGGGAAAATAGACTTCTCAAGCTATATTCGTCACTGCTTGTCCTTCAATTCTCTTTCTTTTTGCCTACTTTTTGGAGAAACATTTGGTTGTTTGTGAATGCAGTCTTCTCCATGTGACATTTGACATGGCCCATGGCTGTCTCTAGGGAGAATGATGCAGGCCAGGGTAATGGCTGCAGTATTCTCCATGTGACATTCGACATGGCCAACGGCTGTTTCTAGGTAGGATGATGCAGGCCAGGTTAATGGCTGCCAGCAGCTTTGCAGTTCTTAACACAAATAGGTGCGCCTGGCACCTACTACCATACCCCGATCAAAGGCACTTCAATATTTTGTCGTGCCCATTCACCCTCTGAATTGCACACACACACAATCCATGTCTCAATTGTCTCACAGCTTAAAAATCCTTCTTTCACCTGTCTCCTCCTACTTTCTCTGGCAGCCATTAACCTGGCCTGCATCATCCTCCCTAGAGACAGCCATGGGCCATGTCGAATGTCACATGGAGAAGACTGCATTCACAAACAACCAAATGTTTCTCCAATCTAATCTAAAGGAAACACTCTGATAAATGAGCCTATCAGTAATGATGTCATTTGGAATCACATTCCTAGTTTATGAAGCGTCTTTATTCCATGTGTGTGATTGGAATCTGCAAGCATCTTGTAAACAGATTTGCCTGTTCGTTTATTTATGTTTTTGTTGTTTAATCGTGGACTGAATTACTTTTTTAGATGAAGAACTCGTTTGTCAGATGTTCGCTTGTCAGACAAATATATCTTACGTCACCATTAATTAGTGAATTAGCTGTCAGCAAATAAAGTATATAGTCTTTAATTTAATAATTATATACAGTTGAAGTCGGAAGTTTATATACACCTCAGCCAAATACATTTAAACTCAGTTTTTCACAATTCCTGACATTTAATCCTAGTAAAAATTCCCTGTCTTAGGTCAGTTAGGATCACCACTTTATTTTAAGAATGTGAAATGTCAGAATAATAGTAGAGGGAATTATTTATTTAAGCTTTTATTTCTTTCATCACATTCCCAGTGGGTTAGAAGTTTACATACACTCAATAAGTATTTGGTAGCATTGCCTTTAAATTGTTTAACTTGGGTCAAACATTTTGGGTAGCCTTCCACAAGCTTCCCACAATAAATTGTGTGAATTTTGGCCCATTACTCCTGACAGAGCTGGTGTAACTGAGTCAGGTTTGTAGGCCTCCTTGCTCGCACAAACTTTTTCAGTTCTGCCCACACATTTTCTATAGGATTAAGGTCAGGGCTTTGTGATGGCCACTCCAATATCATGACTTTGTTGTCCTTAAGTCATTTTGCCACAACTTTGGAAGTATGCTTGGGGTCATTGTCCATTTGGAAGACCCATTTGCGACCAAGCTTTAACTTCTGATGTCTTGAGATGTTGCTTCAATATAGCCACATAATTTGACCTCCTCATGATGCCATCTATTTTGTGAAGTGCACCAGTCCCTCCTGCAGCAAAGCACCCCCACAACATGATGCTGCCACCCCCGTTCTTCATGGTTGGGATGGTGTTCTTCGGCTTGCAAGCCTCCCCCTTTTTCCTCCAAACATAATGATAGACATTATGGCCAAACAGTTATATTTTTGTTTCATCAGTTGAGGACATTTCTCCAAAAAGTACGATCTTTGTCCCCATGTGCAGTTGCAAACCGTAGTCTGGCTTTGTTGGAGCACTGGGTGTCAATTCTTCCTTGCTGAACGGCCTTTCAGGTTATGTCGATATAGGACTCGTTTTGCTGTGGATATAGATACTTTTGTACATGTTTCCTCCAGCATCTTCACAAGGTTCTTTGCTGTTGTTCTGGGATTGATTTGCACTTTTCGCACCAAGGTACGTTCATCTCTAGCAGACAGAACGTGTCTCCTTCCTAAGCGGTATGACGGCTGTGTGGTCCCATGGTGTTAATACTTGAGTACTATTGTTTGTACAGATGAACGTGGTACCTTCAGGCGTTTGGAATTTGCTCCCAAGGATGAACCAGCCAACCAATTTTTCTTCTGAGGTCTTGGCTGATTTCTTTTCATTTTCCCATGATGTCAAGCAACGAGGCACTGAGGTTGAAGGTAGGCCTTGAAATACATCCACAGGTACACCTCCAATTGACTCAAATGATGTCAATTAGCCTATCAGGAGCTTCTAAAGCCATGACATAATTTTCTGGAATTTTCCAAGCTGTTTAAAGGCACAGTCAACTTAGTGTATGTAAACTGCTGACGCATTGGAATTGTGATACAGTGAAATATAGGTGCAATAATCTGTTTGTAAACTATTGTTGGAAAAATGATTTGTATCATGCACAAAGTAGATGTCCTAACCGACTTGGCAAAACTATAGTTTGTTCACAAGAAATTTGTGGAGTGGTTGAAAAACGAGATTTAATGAATCCAACCTAAGTGTATGTAAACTTCAGACTGTTCTTCAGAGAGATAATCTTTAGTCGAACATTATAGGGCCTCTAAATAGTCCCTGTTCATGTAGGAGCATCATTAGATCTCGTCTCAAGACTGTTGACTACAGTAATGACTTTTCCATTCATATTTAGTATTTTAAGGGTTTATTGAACATCTCCATCATTTCCAATCGTTTATACATCTAAGTGTTGATTTAG
Organism: Oncorhynchus kisutch; assembly: GCF_002021735.2. NCBI lineage: Eukaryota > Metazoa > Chordata > Actinopteri > Salmoniformes > Salmonidae > Oncorhynchus > Oncorhynchus kisutch. Next base: position 18,699,500 of record NC_034196.2, on the reverse strand, counting down.
GCACACGTCTCTCTTGGCACATATGTCCAGTCCCTAGTTCTGCCTGCATGATCTGCAATGTTCCACTATTAGCATCTAGAAAAAAAGAAGAAGAAAGTGGTCATTAGTTTCATTTATACCCATAATGCAACTCTTCCAGTTGAGAAATTGATTAGTGCTTGATATATTGGATTAATATTTCCATAATTTACTCTGAAGTCAACTTGTGTTGGTGAATGTTAATGTAATAGAAGTACTTCGAAGTTCTTTGAAGACAAATCTTGCAGAATCATCGGAAAATTCCTGTCTTGACTGAATCGTTTTACGATTATAGTAAGGAATCATAGTACAGTAGCTTCAGACCTGGCATCCCGCGGCTATTGTTTGCCTTGACAACTGGGTGTCAACACACATTGAATTTAAAAACTGCTTTGGTATAAGCGGCTTTGAGTGTTTGCTCAGTTGTAATGTGTTTGTTGGCCAAGCTGTCTGTTGTTTTAATTTCACCAAATAAAACCAACCCAGACAATTATTGTCTGGAGGTGAGCTTTCATCAAACATAGTTTATAATCCTCATTTTTGGGGGGGGAGAAAATGAACAGATAATTGGAATCTGCAGTTAGTTCTCCCTCACTCTCTCTCCTTTTCTTTGTGCCATTTTATCTCTCTGACCTAATTACATTGAAAAGGAGAACTATGACAAATGGAATTGTCATAGCCCACAATGTCATGAGCTACATTTACATCAATAAGAGCGACGTAATCAGTGATTGCACCAATATATAATAATGAAGTACAATAGAGTACACTCAATGAAGTTACAGATAAGTTTATTTTGCTTTTAGCCTAAAATACAACACACTGACAATACACAAAACGTTATAATGATCTAGATTATTGTATCATCACGTTCCCACTTTTTATTTCCGGCATTTTTCTACTGGCCATTGTCATACTAAGTGGGTCTGTCTTAATGCAGCTGTCTGGCAGTGTGCCTCCAGGCTGAGTTGTTGAGTGGCAAGGTCAGAGGCCACAAAGGAGCATGTCAACAGCCACTCATGCTCAGCTGTTCCTCTGCCCAGTACCATCTCTCTCTGAGGGTATAGTTGATGAATCCCTTTCCGTAACAATTGACTTGGGATCAGCTTTTTCGAAATCTGTTTGAACAGCAACTATGATAAACTAAGAGCACTGGCCCTGTTGTTGAGGGGATACAGTAGCCACAGGGGCTCTGTTAGCACTCAGCAGTAGTGTATCCATTTGCCCTCTGGTGTCCACCCTGGCCACTGTGGAAGGGCATGTTGAGTCAGGATCTGCTCCAGGGGTGCTAAAGTGCTCCTAGAAATCTGTCCAACACTGAGGGGAAAAGGCACATCTCTTGTCCTGCAGAGTCATTTCAGTAGGACGAGAGACAGAGAAACATTCAATTTAATCACAGAGATTTTCTTCTTTATAAAAATGTATTGTTTCCCTTATTTAGCTATTATAAATGATCCCTGAGTCACATACATGGAAAAGTATAAGGTGTATGTAGAAGCAATAAACTCCTCGCCCAAGCCTTTGGGTTTCTTTTAATATCACAAAATTGTCTACTTTGCTCAATTCCAGCGGGTTTCTAAGGAGCAACGGCACATTTGGTTAATAAAGTGAGAAAAAGTACACATAATTGTGTGAAGGTAATTCGTTGCCAAGCAACTGTTTTAAAGCTGCCATGTTATATCATACCAGGTTTGTTAGACATTAGACTTTGGGGTAACTCACTAACAAAAGGTATAAAATGGGAAAATGACTTGTGTACCACCAATATAGGTGCTTAACTTAAAGGATAGGATGTAATGGTTACACTTATGTAACTGTGAGGAAACATGACACGTGTTGATGAGCTGATGGACCATCATTTCTAGTATGAATGTACAATAATTGACACATTTACAAACTGTCACTTACTGTAGCTTCTTATGTTAAAATATAATTCTCTAGAGTCTAAGATGTGTGTGGGGGGGTGGGGGGGTTATAAGCTGACATATTTGTTTTAAGTCATACCATGGTTCATTTAGCTATTTGATTTAGAATCGTACGACCCTTTAGGTATCTAAAGAAAATCAAAACAAATTATTTGATAAAATATTGAATTTGCCATTTAGTACAAAATCCCTTTGAAACGCATTGAATAACACATTCATAAATGGCACAAAAAAAGACAGTCATAAATGTTTTTGAAGTCTGTCCTATATCGATGAGATATAAGAAAGCTCAGGAAATATTTATGTTTTTTGGATACATATTAACCCCATCTTTTGGGTAGGCACAAAACTACTTCCATACTTCCATTTGTTTTTTAAAAACTGGTACCGATTACCTTCAGACGAGTCCTGTGACACTTGTGGGAGTCATAGAGCAAAACGTAGAACACCATCGTGTGAGTTTGTAGGCGAAACAGTTCGGACACTATAGCCATTGTTGTGAGAAAACCGATTTTCAGGATGTCTCATGGTCTGACAAACACCGCTGTAGCTCGGTCACCTTCCAACGCAGATGCGAAAGGCCGCCATGCGTTAGATTGAGACTCAGCCCATCTTTAACTGACAGATTTTTGATGGGGATTGTTTTATTATGTTACTTATATTGACGCACCGTCAATAGACTTGGAGGTTAAAAAACAATAACAGGCATGGTGTTTGGAATGACCGCATATAATTTACAGCAGTAGAGCCTGTATTATATTCCTCACCTAAGTTAGCCTTACTGTAAAGCAATGCTTTTTAAGCAGGTTAACCCTCCCCATATGAATTCATTATTTTTTCTACACTATGAAGGAGTGATTAAGGAATAATGGCCCGGGATTCTTGGCATGAATGGGAAATGACTGGATTTACATAACCAGCCTAATTTAAAAACATGTAACGTAAATCCACCTAATGCATATTGCATTTACACATAAATATAAGCAGGCTCAATAGTCACAGATCACAACACTTTGTTCTAATATGGCAGCATGGTATTTTCCTCAGCTTTCCCGTGTGTGGGCTAGTCAATACTAATAGTATGAATAACATATTTATGATAATAACGAAGTGAAGTGGATATATATTCCCACCTTTTTGCCCATCTTAATATTGTGTCAGTTTACTAGTTTGTCTAGAATAATTAAAGCAGGCTAAGGCACTTAATTATTTCTAAAAGCATTTTTTGTATATCCATGTTGCTCTTCAGTTATTTCACTCAAGTTTAGTCACACACTCTTCACTACCTCTCTGACAATAGCTCTTTGGTCAATAACATAATTGGTTTGGAAGCAGAGGTACACACGTTTCATTACTTTGCATAATAATACAAATGTCATGTCATTAGAATGATTAATATTAAGATACTGTGCTGCATTGTTACCCCTCACAAGTAATTTCGCTACACTCACATTAACATCTGCTAACCATGTATGTGTATGTGACAAATACAATTTGACTTGATTTGCACACATCCGTGTTTCCTGTCAATAGACCGTGGATAGGACATATTTCAGTCAGTCTTAAATTGCAAACCCCTGTGTATTTTTCAAAGAGCTCATCTGAAGTTTAACACACAAAAAGAGAGAGGGTTACAATGGGTCAGGAAGAAATATGTCATAAGCTTTAAGCCTCAGATCAAAAGGTAACTCGGGTAAACTCCGGATCTGATGACATACTTAAAAAGTGTTTCTTTCAGTCTTGCAGCATTTGTAAAAAAATAAAAAATTTAAACACAGACACAGACAAAAAAAAGAAGAAGATTGCAACCCCAATATTTGTCTGGGCATTCAATACAACTCATTCTGAATGGAAGAATGTTTAGATTAGTTAACTATTTTTAGATAACTCTAAACCCTCAAGTCAAAGCCAGCTTTCATCCAAAAATACATTGAGTCAACTGTCAGATTGAAAGAAGAAGAGTACTTTTTTCTCCACTCTGCATGGTGGCGCCAACCCTAAGAGGAAAGCCTGTCTTGCTGTCTTGTACTTCGGCTGAGATAGGCAGACACAGCATGAGAGTTGGCAGAATGCGTGAGATCTTGCTGAGCTTTTGAATATGCATCTGTATGTCATCAAATCAAATCAAATCAAATTTATTTATATAGCCCTTCGTACATCAGCTGATATCTCAAAGTGCTGTACAGAAACCCAGCCTAAAACCCCAAACAGCAAGCAATGCAGGTGTAGAAGCACGGAGTGAGTTGTGAGTTGTCGCTTCCCCCCATGTGACATTGACTGTCCGATTCTCAGTAAATCCTCTTATGCGAAGGGACAAGACCCTCTCTCCAAGTATCATCTGTCGTGAAACCTCAGTAGGCTAACTGCTGGAGAACGTGTTGACAGGTGGAGCTTGGGATTACTTTTAGTGACCAATAACTGTGTCTTGCTTTCCTAATAAACATGGACATTTACACCATAGCCAGAAGATTTGGACCACATACCATGGTTCAAGGATTGACCGTAGTATGGGGTCTACATGGATTATAATTGAAAGCAAAGATGATCCATAAAAATATCCAATATGAAAACAGTAACTGATAGCTAACTATATCCACTCGCTCAACTCATACTGCTTTCCTCTTTAATTAAAAGTTATAAAAACAAAGTGGTGGAACTTTAAAGTGTTTGTGACTGAGAACCCTGCACAGTTCACCAGGCCTTTAATGCTAACAGCTGTTGATTAATCACATTGGGGGTAAAGTGCTGGCTTGCTTTCATCTGCCGATGGAAGAGGAAGCCCAGTGCAATTAGACCTTTCTTCGCATGTACTTGAAAACAATTATGGTTTATGGGCCATGTTCTTCTGGTGTCTCTATATTAACCTCTGGAGTGTAGCTGTGTGTTTATGCTATTGTTGGGATTAGTGTTGTCGAATCAAGGTCAAGGTTTACAACAGATATGAGAATGCATGTTCACTTCGATATGTTGTTATGTTGCTCTGGTGTCTGATGGATTCACATGCTAAGATTACCATGTCCAATGCCCTAAGTGCCCCCCCCCCCATTTAAAAAAGAAATGGCTCTTTGTTGCATATGATACCACAGATATCATGTCCAGACCGACAGTCACACTGTGAATTCAATCATGGTAGACAGAGTGCTATCTCACATACAGCTGTGTATCTAACATGCAACAGCATGGGCTGCTCAAGATAAGGACCACATTTTGATAAGATAATGTACATAGCAGGGGCTTATGAGTTGAGGTAAGATATTCAAGATTTTCTACATTTGATGTTTACAGTTTCCAAAACAAGATTTGTTCAGGATGCCAACACCATATGTTATTGTCCTTCAGTTTCCTCTGCTGAAATGTGAATCTGGTTGAAGATATGCATTCAGTATAAACAGTGCAATTTATTTGATGGACAAAGAGAGGAGAGTGTGGCGATAACAACAATTGTGGCACACCTGCACCATCAAACACATGCCAATGCCAGAGAGATATACAATCTATTCAAATCACCTATATCAGTTGGGGTTTTACACAGCACTTCAGAAAAGGGTTGGAGAATGATCTGATAAACGTGCAAGTCTATCAGAATAGGGTTTCACTCTTATCTGGTTTAAGGGGACACCACTGGCCAGAGTCCTGGATGGAGCAGACATCTCACAACACAGGAGATGAAAGACATCCGAGTTGTTAAAGTGACAGTGTACTTTTCAGAGAAACAGACTGATAGGCATATCTGTGGGTAGCATTACACTCCTGTGTAAGAATTACAGTATGTATGAGTAATATGGTGTAAACTGGGAATGCTGGTGCGAACAATGATTGGTCTTCACCTGTTGGCTGCAGTGTACTGTGGCAGTCGAAATGATGATGAAAATTTGAGTATACAAGCTCAAATCAATTAAGCAAAAGAGACCCATGGGGCAGCGCTCTCCCAAGTCGGTATGGGAGTTGCAGCAATAAGACAAGACGGTAACTACCAAGTGATGACTCCTTGCTGTCCCCAGTCTACCTGGCCATGCTGCTGCTCCAGTTTCAACTTCCACCTGACTGTGCTGCTGCTCTAGTTTCAACTGTTCTGCCTTATTATTATTCGACCATGCTGGTCATTTATGAACATTGAACATCTTGACCATGTTCTGTTATAATCTCCACCCGGCACAGCCAGAAGAGGACTGGCCACCCCACATAGCCTGGTTCCTCTCTAGGTTTCTTCCTAGGTATTGGCCTTTCTAGGGAGTTTTTCCTAGTCACCGTGCTTCTACACCTGCATTGCTTGCTGTTTGGGGTTTTAGGCTGGGTTTCTGTACAGCACTTTGAGATATCAGCTGATGTACGAAGGGCTATATAAATAAATTTGATTTGATTTGGATACCACAAAATTGGGGAGAAATGGGGTAAAAAAATCAAATAAAAAGACATTAACCTTTTCACCCCTGAGTTCCAAATCTCTCTAACGGTCGCCCCAGCGTGAGTTGTTTTACACAGGTGATGTCAGAATGCACTCACTGTTCCAAAATGTGTTTATTACGCAACAGGACAGTAAACACGCGCTGTCTGCTAATTACCTATAGGCTATGTTTTAACTTTTAAATTATTTTCTTATAAGGGCACAAGGCGAGACCCAAATGCAGACACAGGAGGCAGATGGTCGAGCTCCGATATTTATTATAACAAAGGGAGTAGGCAAAGGAAGGTCGGGGTCAGGTGAGAGTTCATAAACCAGGTCAGACCAAACAGTAACAGGCAGTCTCGAAGTCAGGCCAGGAAGGGGTCAGAAATCAGATCCGAGTCCAAAACAGTACAAGGGGATAGGCAGGCTGGTAGTCAGAACAGGCAGAGTGGTCAGGCAGGCGGGCTCGGCGTCAGGACAGGCAAGGGTCGAAACCAGGATGACTAGAAATAAACAGAGACTGGGTGAAAATAGGAGCAAAAGGGAAAACCATTGGTTGACTTGGCAAACAAGATGAACTGGCTAAGAGAGACAGGAAACACAGGGATAAATACACCGGGATAAAAAGCGAAACAATCACAAGGACAGGTGAACCAGATCAGGGTGTGACATTTCTAACAAGTTGTATTTTCTAACAACAGTTTGAATTCAGGTGTATTCCGCCTCCTCATTAATTCACATAGAAGTAGTCAATTTCAGCGTTGCGACAATTTATGTTTTAGGCTTTACTGAGGCTTTACTGAGCTGGATACACTTCTCTCTTCTCGGAGAACCCACCGTACTTCACTCATGTTTGCGCAGATCAAGTATGCATATACAGTTGGGCAAAAAAGTATTTAGTCAGCCACCAATTGTGCAAGTTCTCCCACTTAAAAAGATGAGAGGCCTGTAACTTTCATCATAGGTACACTTCAACTATGACAGGCCCATTCCTCCATGTAGATCTCCTCTAGAGCAGTGATATTTTGGGGCTGTTGCTGGGCAACACAGACTTTCAACTCCCTCCAAAGATTTTCTATGGGGTTGAGATCTGGAGACTGGCCAGGCCTTGAAATGCTTCTTACGAAGGTGTGTGGTGGTGTGGTGTGTTTGGGATCATTGTCATGCTGGAAAACCCAGCCACGTTTCATCTTCAATGCCCTTGCTGATGGAAGGAGGTTTTCACACAAAATCTCACGATACATTATTACATCATTATTTCCTTTACACGGATCAGTCGTCCTGGTCCCTTTGCAGAAAAACAGCCCCAAAGCATGATGTTTCCACCCCCATGCTTCACAGTAGGTATGGTGTTCTTTGGATGCAACTCAGCATTCTTTGTCCTCCAAACACAACGAGTTGAGTTTTTACCAAAAAGTTCAATTTTGGGTTCATCTGACCATGTGCCATTCTCCCAATCTTCTTCTGGATCATCCAAATGCTCTCTAGCAAACTTCAGACGGGCCTGGACATGTACTGGCTTAAGCAGGGGGACACGTCTGGCACTGCAGGATTTGAGTCCCTGGCGGCGTAGTGTGTTACTGATGGTAGGCTTTGTTACTTTGGTCCCAGCTCTCTGCAGGTCATTTACTAGGTCCCCCCGTGTGGTTCTGGGATTTTTGCTCACCGTTCTTGTGATCATTTTGACCCCACGGGGTGAGATCTTGCGTGGAGCCCCAAATCGAGGGAGATTATCAGTGGTCTTGTATGTCTTCCTTTTCCTAATAATTGCTCCAACAGTTGATTTCTTCAAACCAAGCTGCTTACCTATTGCAGATTCAGTCTTCCCAGCCTGGTGCAAGTCTACAATTTTGTTTCTGGTGTCCTTTGGCAGCTCTTTGGTCTTGGCCATAGTGGAGTTTGGAGTGTAACTGTTTTAGGTTGTGGACAGGTGTCTTTTATACTGATAACAAGTTCAAACAGGTGCCATTAATACAGGTAACGAGTGGAGGACAGAGGAGCCTCTTAAAGAAGAAGTTACAGGTCTGTGAGAGCCAGAAATCTTGCTTGTTTGTAGGTGACCGAATACTTATTTTCCACCATAATTTGCAAATAAATGGATTAAAAATCCTACAATGTCATTTTCTGGATTTGATGAAATTATGGATATGATGAAAATTACAGGTCTCTCTCATCTTTTTATGTGGGAGAACATGCACAATTGGTGGCTGACTAAATACTTTTTTGCCCCACTATATGTGTATATATGTATGTGTATGCATATATGTATGTGTGTATATAGTTATATATATATATTTATATATGGACGTTTATATATGTATATATAATATATAAATATGTGTGTGTGTGTATGTATGTGTATATATATATGTATGTGTATGTATGTGTATATATTGTATGTATGTATGTATGTATGTATGTATGGAGCATAATATTGTAACGACCCTGGGTTTATAAGCGCGGAAATCGACCCTGCCGCACGAGCATGCTTTTGCGGCACAGTCGATAGCGTGCCGGACCTCGGGTCGTTACAATATATTTACAGTTTTAATAAAGTTTTCATTTTCTGGTGGCAAATAATACATTCCGATTATTGCATATATTGTAATGAACGCCTATGATGTGTGTAAAATACTTTTTTGAGGGTTGTACTGATTTTAATGAGCTAAACTATTTGCCAGCTATGTGTGGTGCCATGTTTGTTGACATCATACAATGCATTCTGGGTGTCACGTATTCTGCCAGACCAAAAATGCTATAATGAGGTGAAGGAATGGTTCACTCATCTTTTGGGTGAACTTCCAGAAGTGAATGAAGGGAAGTGGATGATCGTAGATGGCACATCCCCTTCAACATGCATACTATACACAGACCAAACTCACCTTGTCTCCTCTTGTTATCTTTGGTTGATGCAAAAAAAACACTTATGGTGGTGCGCACAAACTACCCATCGTCAGATTACTTTCGATTTCTGGAAAGTGTATTACTCAATTATTTCGATCAATGGTGAGCTCACACGTGATGTGATTAATTTTAAATTGTATTTTCTATTTGCTAACTCATATTGTAGGTCCAGTCAGCCGAGAATTATAAAAATATGACCACTTGTGTTATGTCAATCTTTCCTCAGTCAGCGTTAGGACAAATGTAGCCTACATTTTCCGGTTTGGATGATTGTGTTATGCTCTAGTTACTTCTGTGAATGTCTGAACATTGCATCCAAAAATTAACTGGTCATCTTCTGGACATACCTTTGTAAGGACTGTGTTTGTGCAAAATGTTTCTGTGAAAAAAGTGTGGCCAGCTCAAATGCTGATTGTTGCGTCATTCAAAACTGGACTTTCTAAATATGCGTTCTAATCACACTGGTTTCGTTGTATGCTACAGGGACCACTGTAAAATCTCACACCTTTGTGTTTGTACTTGTGAAAAGGTTAAGAAATATCAGAACAAGCAATGTCAAGAGTACGGAATATAAATATACGCTGACCAAAAATTTGAATGCTGACTCCAGGAATGTCTACCAGAGCTTTTGCCAGAGAATGTAATGTTCATTTCTCTACCATAAGCCGTCTCCAACGTCGTTTTAGAGAATTTGGCAGTACATTCAACCGGCCTCACAACAGCAGAACATGTGTATTGCATTGTGTGGGCGAGCGTTTTGCTGACATCATTGTTGTGAACAGGGTGCCCCATGGTGGGGTTATGGTATGGGCAGGCATAAGCTAAGGACAAAGAACACAATTGCATTTTATCGATGGGAATTTGAATGCACAGAGATACCGTGATGAGATTGTTGTGCCATTCATCCGCCACCATCACCTCATGTTTCAGCATGATAATGCACAGCCCCATGTCACAATTCCTGAAAGCTGAAAATGTCTGTTCTCCATGGCCTGCATACTCATCAGACAGACAATGTTTGGGATGCTCTGGATCGACACGTATGTCAGCAAGTTATCCAGGAACTTCACACAACCATTGAAGAGGAGTAGAACGACATTCCACAAGCCACAATCAACAGCCTGATCAACTCCATTCGAAGGATATGTGTCACGCTGCATTAGGCAAATGGGGGTCACACAAGATACTGACTGGTTTTCTGATCCACGCCTCTACCTTTTTTTAAAGTTATCTGTGACCCACAGATGCATATCTGTATTCGCAGTCATGTGAAATCCAGGGCTTAATTCATTCATTTCAATTGTCTGATTTCCTTATACAGTATGAACTGTAACTCAGTAAATCTTTGAAATTGTTGCGTTTATATTTTTGTTCATTTATATGTCTATGAGGGTGTTTCTAGACAGTATGGGTAGTATATGAACAGAAAAGGTGTGTACAGCAGTAGTTATATAGACTGAGCCTTGACTAGAATACAGTATATACACTTAGTTGCCAATTTATTAGGTACACCCATCACTCTTTGCCTCCAGAACAGCCTGCTATCACGGGACCTATGGTGTGCCAGGAAAACATTCCCCCACCATTACACCACCGCCACCAGCCTGTACTGTTGACACCAGGCAGGATGGGGCCATAATCATGTTGTTTATGCCAAATCCTGACTCTGCCATTAGCATGACGCAACATGAACCGGGATCCGTTAGACCAGGCAATGTTTTCCACTCCTCAATTGTCCACTATTGGTGGTTGCATGCCCACTGGAGCCGCTTCGTCTTGTTTTTAGCTGATATGAGTGGAACCCGGTTTGTTCATCTGCTGCAATAGCCCGTCCGTGATGAGGAACGACGAGTTGTGAGTTCGGAGATGCCGTTCTGCACGCCACTGTTGTACTGTGCCGCTATTTGCCTGTTTGCGGCCCGCCTGTTAGCTTGCAGATTCTTGCTATTTTCACCAACAGGACTGCCACTGAATGGAGGTTTCTTGCTTGTCGCACTATTCTTGCTAAACCCTGGACACTGTCGTTAGTGAAAAGCTCAGGAGGCCGGACGTTTCTGAGACTGGCGTGTATGGCACCAATGATCATACCATGCTCAAAGTTACTTAGGTCACTTGTTTCACCCATTCTAACGTTGAATCGAACAGTAACTGAATGCTTTATATAGCAGGCAGACAGGTTTATATAGCAAGCTACAGATGCGTGACTCACTGTCTGTAGGAGTGAACCACCAAGGTGGTGTACCTAATAAACTGTGTACATATGAAGTGGGTAAAACAGTATGTAAACATAATGTTTGTCCACCGCTGTTGTGGTACCTGGAGGAGAGCCCGGTCGGCCCTCCTTAAGACCATGTTCAGGTATTGACGACAGGCATCGGACCCCGGCATCATCTCGGGCAGAAGGTATGGCTATCCACCCGGGATCAGCCCCTCCTGCAAACTCTCCCCCCGGTTTATCAGCCCATTTCTCATCTCCAAGATTATTAGCCCCTCTGCTGTTCGTCTTCTGTTGCCCCGTACCCTTCGTATACATCCTACCTTTCATGTGTCCAGAGTCAAACTTATGTCTCCCAGCCCTTTGTCTCCTGTTTCCAAGCCCACATCTCTTCCCCATCTCATCAGTGTTTACAAACACTACAGGAACAAGATCATGTTTTGATCACCTGTATTGTGCCATGTAGCATGCTTCTGTCTATAATGAGCGGCTCAGTATGTGTAGGTAATCCTTTCTAACTGAGATTTTTTTTAAAGATAGCTCTCCACTTTCTGGAGGACCGAGTTTTAAATCAATGAAATGCCCGGTGCAAGCAGAGTATGATAGCTAAAGAGATAGAGAAACTTCAGGCGTATGATTGCAAATGCGGAGGGAGTATGAAAAAACCCAGAAGGCTGTTGCATAAAACACCTGTCTCCGGGTTACATGTTAAAACTAAGGGCAACCTTGGCATAAGAAACAGAGAGGGAGAAGCATTCATTCATGTATACTGGTTAACTACCTTTTCAGATATTATACAATTCACATTTTCTAAGAAATTAATTTTCATTGCAAATTAGGGATGTCCTTGTTTCATCGCACACCAGCGACTCCTGTGGCGGGCCGGGCGCAGTGCGCGCTAACCAAGGTTGCCAGGTGCACGGGGTTTTCTCCGACACATTGGTGCGGCTGGCTTCCGGGTTGGATGCGCGCTGTGTAAAGAAGCAGTGCGGCTTGGTTGGGTTGTGTAACCTTCGTCTCTCCCGATCCCGTACGGGAGTGGTAGCGATGAGACAAGATAGTAGCTACTAAAACAATTGGATACCACGTAATTGGGGAGAAAAAGGGGTAAAATTCAATTTAATTGTATTTATTTTTTAAATTATGAATGACAAGTGTATACAGACCTGTCGATAGACAAAGCATAAATCAGCAGTTAGTCTTTAAATCTTTGGTTGATTAGTACACGACTGTACTATTTTTTTACACAATGCCTCATGTGAATCCTTAAAGAGATGGGTGGGGCTAAGGCTTAAGTGTGTGTGAAAACATTCAAGGGCAATTTCCTCAAAAGTTTTTCAACTTTCAAAGCAGAATTACTTTCCCATTGTTCCTCAACTGTAGTGTATGATATACCATTTTCTAGCTCAGAGTCTCTTTTATTCAATGTAAAAATAAAAAAAACATTCAAATGATGCTACATAAGACCGAATCGAGCCGGTCAGTCACATGTAGTGCAAGTCAACAGCGAACCTAGTTAAAAAAAAAATATTTAAGCAGCACCTGACGGCACAATGCCTCTCCCCCATGTGACCTACTTGTTGTGTTTATGTACTGAAATGTATGTGTAACTGATAGATGTGCACACACACATGCTACATGTTAATGTTTTTAAATGTATGTAAATTGTAAAGTATTTTGTCTATAATGTAAATTTCGTGTCGGACCCCAGTAAGACAAGCTTTTGCCATTGGCGTCAGCTAATGGGGATCCTAATAAATAAATACAAATATACCCTGCTAACAACAATGTTATTATTATTTGTTAAAACAAGTGTGGTTTTCAAACCTTTTAACCACTTGCTTCAGCATCTGGCATTGTAGAGCCCAGTATTCCAACTAGTCTATTACATGTCACCAATCTGATCACTGAAACCATTTTGAACAGTAGGTTGGCAGTGCTAAAAGTCTCCATAAGGACAGTATGGAGAGGTGTGACAAGGATGTGCTCATGGACTCTAAGGTGGCAATATCGGCACACCATCTGTAGTCAATCCACGGGAATTTAAGCAGCACCATTTAATGCAAATATGATTATGGGGAGGCATGCTGTTTATTTTACAAGCCATCTGCTCAGAAGAAGCTAGAAGATATCTTGTATAAAGAAAACAGCCACAGGGATGCTTGACACAACATTGTAACACATAAACCTTATTTATAACTGCATTTAACACATCAGACATGATATCCGTACTACATATCTAGTATACCTTTTGTCTTATGTCAGTATTGCAACACTCACTAAGGAACTGTCAATTAATTTGCTACACTCTAACATAACACCATTATGTCAATCCAAATGTATTTAATATGATTTCATCACTTTCTGGAAATGTGCCTATGCAGGAAAGGAATAAAAAGGAAATAGTGAAAGAACAATGTGAAACCGTCTGACAAGAACAGATAAAACCCTTTATGTGTCTTCTAATCTGCCCTCCACCCGGGGCAATCTGTCATGATTGACATTGTGTGTTCAGTGCAACAACGCAAACATCCAATCTGACTGCTGAGGCCCCCAAAGGTATTTAATTTCCACCAAATTGCAGGCTCGGGAGACAACTCAGTGATTAAAGGTGCGACAGAGTTCAAGTTCAGCGCAGCAGGAGGTAGCTGTCTGGTGATTTCCCCCCATTAACATCCAAGACACCCAGACGATGTGAGCACTGTCAGCACTTTGAAAACTTCACACACAGGCGCCGGGACAGGCATTCTGATCTGGGGCCAGGGGGCTCACACCGCTTGCACATTCTCTCTGTCAGATTTGCACGCTGTCAACCTTCAGCATTGCTATTAGTGATGTGGCCCGGTTCCTTCAGCATTGCTAATAGTGATGAGGTCTGGTTTTTGTTGGTCTTGAATGAGCTAGAAATACATTTTTGTTATGGTTCAGATTACTCTAAGGCCGTGTGCTAATACCCATATTCTTGCAGTCTAAATAGTCAGCTTTTTGGGTATGAAAAAAACAGAAAGTTTTATAGTTCTCAGAACTCAGGATAAGACCCTGATCCAGACAGCTAGAGTCACAAATGTTTACTGACCCAAACAGGGGGCAGGCAAAAGACAGGTCAAAGGCAGGCAGGCAGAGGTCTGTAATCCAGGGCAGTCAATAAGGTAGCGAACAGCAGGCAGGCTCGAGGTCAGGACAGGCAGAGGTTCGTAAACGGGTCAGAGTCAGGCAAGTATAGAACGGCAAGCAGGCAGGCAGGCAGGCTCGGGGTCAGGGCAGACAGAATGGTCAGAACGCAGAAACAGAACTTGAGAAAGCAGGGAGAAACATGCTGGTAAGACCTGACAAGACCAACAGACAAACAGAGAACACAGGTATAAATACCCTGGGGATAATTGGGAAGTTGGGCGACACCTGGAGGGGGGTGGAGACAATTAGAAGGACAGGTGAAACAGATCAGGGTGTGACAGGTAGGTAAGTTAATAATCTGAACCTGATTACAGACACTGGTTACAGTGAGAAACTTCCTCTTGAGCGGACAGCTTGATGAGAACCAGTCAATATTCAGGTCCCCAAAAAAGTACACTTCTGTTTACATCACATACACGATCAAGCATTTCACACATATTATTTAGATACTGACTGTTAGCACTTGGTGGCCAATGTCAACTCTCAAAAAGGGATATAGAGGAAGATGGGCAACACCTGGAGGGGGGTGGTGATAAGCACAAAGACAGGTGAAACAGATTAGGGTGTGACAATAGTATGTGAAATTCTGAAAATTGAGTAAGCTTTTCTTCAAGTAGCACACTATTGAGGAAAATAATAATCTTTTCACACGTGTGTCATGATCAGAATAGGGGACAAGCTTTACAAAGATGAAAGAATGGTAGGAAACAAGCGTGATTGTGCGTTAGATGGCACCTTCTCAGTATGGATGAGTGGAATGTTGATATGTGTGCTTACTTCATACGTTTTTACTAAACAGTACGTTCTAAATCGTATTTAATACTATTTGTACACAGTATGTAGTAAGTAGTAGGCAATACATATTTTGGACACAGCTTACGACTATATAAGATGAGGTTAAATAAAGTCAATGTTAACACTGCCAAGGTCGCTTTACAATAGATCATGTACAGAAATTATAAAATTGATTACATTTCTGAAATGAACAATTATCATTATGAGACACCATTATCCTCCCTTGTACAATATATATTTCTCATTTCAGCAAAGACATGTCTCAAGTTTTTAATGTCACATGCACACATGTACAGTGAAATGCCTCTCTTGCAAACTCTGTGACAGGAGGGAGGGGAACAGAGTTTACTCCAAATAACAAAATGTATCTGTTAAGTGCGTCATTCGCTATTTCATCAGTGGTGAAACATCCCAGAGCTATAATACAACACTGAATCAAATGAGGGCAATTAGGATGATTTAAGTACACGCTGCCCTTCCAGTCTCCTTCGCTGACTCGCCCTTTCAAGATTTTGGAGAGCGACTGTGTCCCTAGACCTGTTGTGATAAATGAGCTTAGCATTTTTTATAAATATGGATGGATGGCTGACTCAAGGGACAATGTTTATGCAAATGTAACCGTAACCTTTCGGTTTGCAGATAAAGCCTACAGCTTTTCTTACTCTTGTTTTATACTCTACTCTCTTCTCTCTCATCTTCATGCTTATCTTTCCCCAATACAAAGAGAGCATTGAAAGAAAAGAGGGACTATTCTTGTTTGTTATTTTCATCACCTCATCTCACATTCGTTAACAGACTAGACTAATAATACTCTTTTAACACTCAGGTTGTTCACACTGCTACCATCTAAAAGGCAGAGACGTTCCAGGTGCATCAAAGCTGGCACCGGGAGACTGATAAACAGTTTCTATGTCCAAGCCATCAGACTGCTAAATAGTCACCACTAGTCATCCTCTGCCCAGTACCCTACCTTGAACTTAGTCACTGTTACTAGCTGGCTACCACCCGGTTCTCTACCCTGCACCTTAGAGACTGCTGCCTTATGTACACAGTCATTGAACACTGGTCACTTTAATTATGTTTACATACTGTTTTACCCACTTCATATGTACAGAGTTTATTAGATATTATACAATTCTAATTTTCTCAGAAAGTAATTTTCATTGCAAGTTAAATCATACTGTAGTTAATGATCTTGTTATGAGTTTATTTTCCTTTAATAATGAATGACAAGTGTATACAGACATGTCGATAGACGAAGCATAAACCAACATTTAGATTTGAAATCTTTGGTTGTGTCACGTTCTGACCTTAGTTCCTTTGTCTTGTCTTTGTTTTAGTATGGTCAGGGCGTGAGTTGGGGTGGGCAGTCTGTTTGTTTTACAATGTTGTATATTGTGTTTGGCCTGGTATGGTTCTCAATCAGAGGCAGGTGTCGTTAGTTGTCTCTGATTAAGAATCATACTTAGGTAGCCTTTTCCCACCAGTGTTTCGTGGGTGATTATTTTCTGTTCTGTGTTTTGTATTTCACAGTTCAGGACTGTTTCGTTTCGTTCTCGTTGTTTTTGTTTTGGGTTCATATAATAAATACAATATGGACGCTTACCACACCTCCTCAGAAGAGGAGGACGAGAATCGTTACAGGTTGATTAGTACACGACTGTACTATTTATTTACACATGGCCTCATGTGAATCCTTAAAGAGATGGGTGGGGCTAAGGCTTAAGTGTGTGTGAAAATATTCAAGGGCAATTTCCTCAAAGGTTTTTAAACTTTCAAAGCAGAATTACTTTTCCATTGTTCCTCAACTGTAGTGTATGATATACCATTTTCTAGCTCAGGGTCTCTTTTATTCAATGTAAAAAAAAATACAAATCAATCTGGGCAGAAGGTATACTTGGGGAAGAGCGCGGGCTGTTACCTCAGGGAATACTCAAACAGAGATAGGCTCGTGGCAGAGCAGGGAAGGGTGTTGCGGAAGTACTCTACCCACACCAGCTGATGGCTCCAGGAGGTGGAGTTGGTGGAGACCAGGCAGTGCAGAGTAGTCTCAAGATCCTGGTTGGCTCGCTCTGACTGGCCTTTGGACTGGGGGTGGAACCCAGAGGACAGGCAGGCCAATGACCCATTGAGGGCGGAGAAGGCCTTCCAGAACCAGGACGAGATCAGAGGCCCCCGGTCTGAGACCATGTTCACAGGCAGTCCATGGATCCGGAAGATGTGCTGGACCATGAGCTGGGCCGTCTCCTTGGCCGAGGGTAGTTTGGGGAGAGGAATGAAGTGAGTGGCCTTGGAAAACCAGTCGACCACAGTCAGAATGGCAGTGTTGTCCTCAAACGGGGGAGGACCTGTGACAAATCCAGGGATATGTGGGACAAGGGATGGTGAGGGATAGGCAGTGGCTGCAGAAGACCAGCCGGAGCTTGCCAAGGAGTCTTATTCTGAGCACAGACTGTGCAGGCAGAGACAAATGTGGCGACATCCGGAACCATCGTAGGCCACCATAAAGGGGGGTTACAGCCACCATGCTGTAACCCCGGATAAAGCAGCGATAGAAGTTGGTGAACCCCAGGAAGCGTTGCAGCTGCACCCTGGTAGTAGGCTGGGGCCAATCCACCACTGCTCTCACCTTCCAGAGATTGCACACTCCCTGCGGCAATGATGAAATCCAGAAAAGGGATGGTGGAACGATGGAAATCGTACTTCTTGCTTTTGCAAACAGCTGGTTCTCCAGGAGGAGTTGGAGAACCTATCGGACTTGGAGTAGATGTTCTTGGGTGAAACGGGAGAAGATGAGGATGTCATCTAGGTAGACAAAGACGAACCGGTTCAACATGTCACGGAGAACATCATTGACCAGAGCCTGAAACACATCAGGGGCGTTGGTAAGAACAAATGGTATGACCAGATACTCGTGTTGGCCGTGTTGAAGACGGTCTTCCACTCGTCCCTTTCTCATAGGCATTCTGTAGATCCAGCTTTGAAAACACGGTGGCCCCCTGGAGCAACTCGAAGGCCGAGGAGAGGAGTGGTAGCAGGTAGCTGTTCTTCACTACTATGTCGTTGAGACCCAGCACGGTTGCAGGGTCTTGTCCTTCTCCACAAAGAAGAGCCCTGCACCGATGGGAGAAGAAGAAGGACTGCAGCAAGGGAGTGCCCGTTGTATGTCTCCATCGCCTTGGTCTCCAGTCCCGACAGAGAGTACAGTCCTCCCCGGGGCGAAGTCGTGCTAGGGAGAAGGTCTGGGGCACCTACCGATCCCCCGGAAAGACGTCCTGGCGCAGGTTGTGCTGACTTCAAGCAAAGGGCGTGGCAGAACGGGCTCCAGCCCATGATGGCACCAGTAGACCAGTGGATTGTGTCGCTGTAGCCAGGAGAATCCCAATACCATGGGAATCTGAGGGGACTCAATGAGCAGGAACTGGATAACCTTGCTGTGGTTCCCTGACAAATGTAGGTTGATGGTAGTGGTGTTGTGGGTGACTCGGCCTATAGAACTCCCGTCCAGTGCTCTATTGTCTATGGGAATGGAGAGGGGCTGAGTGTGGATGTTAAGCACGGATGCCAGGGTAGCATCCAAAAAGCTCTCATCGGTCCCAGAGTCAATGAGAACCAGGACAGATTTGGACTGGTCTCCTCACAGCATAATGGCATGAAAAGGGGTGTGAGCATGGGAAGTAGGAACGTTCTCCATATGGCCCACCAGTGTACTCGCTCATACCGGTGAGCCTGTTTTTTTAAAGGACAAAAGGACGACGTGACTAAGAGTCCCGCAATACAAACAACTCCTCGTGTCGATCCGGTATTGTCGTATTGCTGGCAATAGCCCAGCTCTGCCTAGTGGCATAGGCTCAGGAAGTGATGGCTTGGCTGTCTTCGGCAGCTCTAGGGGCAGGTCGGGAAACCTCGGGTTCTCTCAGCAACGAGACCGTTGGGAGCTTCCGGGATGACTCGGAGGCAATGTGGGATCCCTGGGCGTGCGAGTGAAATCCAATTTCCTCTCCCTCTGTCGTTCCTGTAATCGCCCATCGATACGGATAGGAAAAGCAATGAGGGAATTGAGCTCCGTAGGTAACTCCCGGGCTGCAAGCTCGTCCTTGACCTCCTCCGAGACGCCGTGTAGGAACATAGCGAATATTGCCTCTTGATTCCAAGCACTCTCCGCTGCTACGTGCGGAAATCCACCGCATAATCATCTACACTGTGGGAGTCCTGCCGAAGCATCAAAACCCAGCTTGATGAAAACCAGTCAATATTCTGGTCCCCCAAAAACTAGTTTACATCACATACACGATCAAGCATTTTACACATATTATTTAGATACTTGCTGTTAGCACTTGGTGGCCAATGTCAACTCCCAAAAAGAAAAGGCTTTAGATGTGCCAGGTGAACCTGCAACCACAACACTTCAATAACACTTTACATAAAATCTCCTCTAAGCATTACAGGGATATGGCTCTGAATATACAGTGGGGAGAAAAAGTAGTTGACACCGATTTTGCAGGTTTTCCAACTTACAAAGCATGTAGAGGTCTGTAATTTTTATCATAGGTACACTTCAACTGTGAGAGACGGAATCTAAAACAAAAATCCAGAAAACCACATTGTATGAAGTAATTAATTTGCATGTTATTGCATGACATACATGTAAGTATTTGATACATCAGAAAAGCAGAACTTAATATTTGGTAAAGAACCCTTTGTTTGCAATTACAGAGATCATACGCTTCCTGTAGTTCTTGACCGGGTTTGCACACACTGCAGCAGGGATTTTGGCCCACTCCTCCACACAGACCTTCTCCAGATCTTTCAGGTTTCAGGGCTGTCGCTGGGCAATACGGACTTTCAGCTCCCTCCAAAGATGTTCTATTGGGTTCAGGTCTGGAGACTGGCTAGGCCACTCCAGGACCTTAAGATGCTTCTTACGGAGCCACTCCTTAGTTGCCCTGGCTGTGTGTTTCGGGTCGTTGTCATGCTGGAAGACCCAGCCACGACCCATCTTCAATGCTCTTACTGAGGGAAGAAGGTTGTTGGCCAAGATCTTGCGATACATGGCCCCATCCATCCTCCCCTCAATACGATGCAGTCGTCCTGCCCCCTTTGCAGAAAAGCATCCCCAAAGAATGATGTTTCCACCTCCATGCTTCACGGTTGGGATGGTGTTCTTGGGGTTGTACTCATCCTTCTTCTTCCTCCAAACATGTCGAGTGGAGTTCAGACCACATGACCTTCTCCCATTCCTCCTCTGGATCATCCAGATGGTCATTGGCAAACTTCAGACGGGCCTGGACATGCACTGGCTTGAGCAGGGGGACATTGCGTGCGCTGCAGGATTTTAATCCATGACGGCGTAGTGTGTTACTAATGGTTTTCTTTGAGACTGTGGTCCCAACTCTCTTCAGGTCATTGACCAGGTCCTGCCATGTAGTTCTGGGCTGATCCCTCACCTTCCTCATGATCATTGATGCCCCACGAGGTGAGATCTTGCATGGAGCCCCAGACCAAGGGTGATTGACAGTCATCTTGAACTTCTTCCATTTTCTAATAATTGCGCCAACAGTTGTTGCCTTCTCACCAAGCTGCTTGCCTATTGTCCTGTAGCCCATCCCAGCCTTGTGCAGGTCTACAATTTTACCCCTGGTGTCCTTACACAGCTCTCTGGTCTTGGCCATCGTGGAGAGGTTGGAGTCTGTTTGATTGAGTGTGTGGACAGGTGTCTTTTATACAGGTAACGAGTTCAAACAGGTGCAGTTAATACAGGTAATTAGTGGAGAACAGGAGGGCTTCTTAAAGAAAAACTAACAGGTCGGTGAGAGCCGGAATTCTTACTGGTTGGTAGGTGATCAAATACATATGTCATGCAATAAAATGTAAATTAATTACTTAAAAATCATACAATGTGATTTTCTGGATTTTTGTTTTAGATTCCGTCTACATGCTTTGTAAGTAGGAAAACCTGCAAAATCGGCAGTGTGTCAAATATTTGTTCTCCCCACTGTATATATACAGCAACACCTCCCCCATAAGCATTACTGTTTCCTCTATAGATGTTATATCCTTGTATTGCTCCTGCTCTATTGTCAAATGAATTATCTAAGTGAGTCTCAGAAATGGCTAATTTATGAATGTTATCTGATGTCAGCAAGTTACTGGTTTTATGAACCTTATTTATAAGGCTACATATATTACAGTTTTTTCCAACTGTTTACACACAAAATCTTTTCATGTCACACGATTTTTGAAACCTCTCACTCAAAGTGCAAAACTACACACCAAATGTGAAAAACCATAAGCTATTTCTCAGCCTTTGACTCAGTTGTCAATTGCATAAAACATTTTTTCCAAAATACTACACACAAGTCTCAACCTAAAACACAAAAATCTAACAGGAAGTGACTTGCTTTCCTTTTCCAAACACAGCCAATCAAAATGCTACACTTATTCACCAGGTCACACACACACACTCCTCACATGTGCAAACACTAATAGCTTAACTGATCACTAACCAATCACTGCTTTACTGTAGTATAGGCCTATAAATAGGTCAAAGGTCAGATGACCTGTTTTGAACAATGGATGCCAACAATGGACAGAGAGCAAGAGGAGTAGTAGGAGGGAGAGGCATCTCTAATGAGATTAGGGCAAAATTTGTTGATCATGTGATCAACCACGGTTTGACCATGAGAGAGGCTGGACTGAGAGTCCAGCCCAATTTGAGTCGATTTACAGTGGCGTCCATAATTCGAACCTTCAGAAATGAGAACAGGTATGAAACTGTCACGCCCTGGTCGAAGTATTTTGTGTTTCTTCATTTATTTGGTCAGGCCAGGGTGTGGCATGGGTTTTTGTATGTGGTGTGTATGTATTGGGTTTGTAGCTAGTGGGGTGTTCTAGTTAAGTCTATGGCTGTCTGAAGTGGTTCTCAATCAGAGGCAGGTGTTTATCGTTGTCTCTGATTGGGAACCATATTTAGGCAGCCATATTCTTTGAGTGTTTCGTGGGTGATTGTCCTTAGTGTCCTTGTTCCCGTCTCTGTGTTTGCACCAGATAGGACTGTTTTGGTTTTCCACGTTTGTTGTTTTTGTAGTGTTCGTGTTTATTTATTTTTGTTATTAAACATGAATCAGTATAATCACGCCGCATTTTGGTCCGCTTCTCCTTCACCACAAGAGAACCGTTACACTATCTAATGACTATATTAGCATTACAGTAATGTACTGTAAAATACGTATGATTGCATAAACATTTGTAACTCTAAGCCATCCATTTACTGCACTGCTTTTAATGAAGAGGTTGGTTTCTGTACAGCACTTTGAGATATCAGCTGATGTACGAAGGGCTATATAAATAAATTTGATTTGATTTGGTTATCATGCTGTACTACATTTTGTTGTACTTTGTTTACAGTTCCTATGCTGAACACATACTGTGTTTGAATTCTGTACAGAGTGGCAAAGACACCATGGAGGACGAGGACACTTGTTTACAGATGTACAAGAGACTGCAATTGTAAATATGGTCTATGTGGGGACATAGAGGTTGCCTCTGTCCAAGGTTGGATACGCCATGCTAGGAGATTCTTCCCTCGATGTTTGGCAAGAGAAAACCTATCTTGTGATGTGGACGAAGTATCGTGGCCAGACTCGGGCCGGAGAAGCGATGAAGCGTAGCTTAGCACTGGTGACTGCCCCCCCCCCCTACCAATTCCTGTACTGCCCCCTTGGGACGCCACACACACAATTGTGTTCTTTACTGTATTCTAAAGAATATACTTTTGGTTTACATATGTTTATGGTTTTGTTGTATGCTACTGTATACAACAGTAATGTTTGGCCTAATAAATATTTTCTGTTTCTACATTGCATTGGTGTTTACAGTGTACTTGTTACCCCTCTCAGCCGATTACTTTCACTGTAGAACATTGTATTGAAATGTAGATATAAGCCTATGAAAGACCAAAGAGCTTTAGATTTAGAACAACAGTGTTTACATGGTGTATCCAAAAATGTAGTATTATGAAAGCAGTGTTTGCCATTTGATGCAAATGCTTAATTCTGACATGTGTTTATGGCATTTTGAATGCAGTGTTACATTTTGAAGGAGATGTGAGGCATTTTGCATTTTGTGTGTGCAGTTTGGGGAATTGTGTGTAGAGTTTTGAAAAAAAGGAGACAGTTTTGAAAACTTGTGTAAGCGGTTGGAAAAAACTGTAATATGGGCTATTTCCATCCCTTTCCTCTGTAGCATATCAGAGATAGACATAATATGGAAAAAAGCAAACAAAGCAAGATAAATAAATATACATTCAGCAGTCCATTAATCAGTTGGTGTGTGTGTGTGGTTTTGTGTGTGTGTGTAAATGTGTGTGTGTGTAAATGTGTGTGTGTGTGTGGTTTTGTGTGTGTGTGTGTGTGTGGTTTTGTGTGTTTGTGTTGCGGGATTGAAGCTACGAACCAAGAGGCCTGGCTCTCGAATCCCTTTCAGGCTTTTAGGAGGGAGGGTGGATAATGAGTCTGTCATGGCCGACGTAAGCAATGTCCCCACGCACACTGGCAGCTTTCATGGCTGGGATAAATTATTTTGTCTGCTGGCACACAGCTTCAGGATAGTCCTCGTTGAGAAAGATGTGCATTCTTCTCAAGTTGTTGGCTTTTACTAGAACAGCTACCTTGTCCTTGAACCTCAGGAACCTGACCACTATCGGCCTGAGCCTGTCACCTGGGCCGGTGGTGGATTTTCCAGTCCTGTTGGCTCACTCCACCTCAATCTTCCTGTGGTCCATATTCTCTGCGATCATTTCCCTCACTTTGTTGCCAGAATCCATCCAGATCTCATGTGGGGATTCTGCAATACCATCCACAACCATATTGTTCCGCCTTGATTGTCCCTCGAGATAATCTGATTTCTCTGTCATTGTTATCATGGATTCAAATACAGAACTGTCCTCTCTCACTGACTAACAGATTGCTGTCATCTTACCGTTCTCCTGTTTAAACTCATCGAGCTGACCCTGGGAGAACTGCAAACTGTTCTTCAGGTCCTGGACCTTTTTGGTCAGGTCGTCCATTCTTTTGTTAGTTGACTCCACCAGTATTTGGAGACAATAGTTGAAACTATTTTCTTGTTGTTGTAACATATGCTTGTAGAACTATTTTTCTTAATTTAAAATATCCTTCACCTGTCCTCAACATTACTCCTGCAGGCTTTGGTCTTTGTCACGGTAGCAACATTGGTCACGCTGTTACTCCTTGCAGTTCCAGAAGGGGCAGGTTGCAGGGAAGTTTGGAAACAATCTAGACAGTCTCAAGCGATCCACAACGGTTAACTGTGTCGCAGGCTGAGTTCAAGCCCTCAAGAAAACCCCACTAGCTTGATAGGCAGCTAGCTAGCAGCTAGGCTAGCTGCTCCGCCAAGCATCTCCTCAGACCCGGCCTTAGTTGGCAGGATCACTGGACAGATAGTAGCGGTCCCTGCAACTGATGCAGACCGAGACGCGGGATCCAAACTCAAAGGTAGCTAGCTAGTAACTAAAGTTTTTCAATAGACTTTCAAAACTTTCCGAAACAACAAACTGAGCTCTCCCTCCTTCGACATTCTGCATTCATCCGGAAATGACAGCTCTGAAAATCCTGTCTCTTGTTACTCATGAGTTCATTACCCTTCATTATGTCCATTTTATCCTCCCACAACTCTGTTGAACCTTCCCATCCTTGGTCTCGTGGATCAGGGGTCAGTATGTGTGGAAGACCATATACTGTAGTATGGATACTGTTATTATAGGAAGTAAGCCATGCATTTGTATCTTAAGCTATCCATACTTCTGTTAATACATAAATACAGTGATTGACACTACCTTTCCTCTCTTATAGCACTGTAGCTCACTATGCAATGTGGAAATCACTAGATTTCGTTAGGCCGCTCATGTTTACGAATTGAATGGTAGTTTTGTTTATAAACCTGGATATCAACTTTGCCACTTCAGCATGCTTTTGTGGCTCAGTCGATACAACCCAGGGCAAAAAGACAGAAGGTTGAGGGTTCGCCGGCCACCACGAATGAGCTCACTCTCCCTGCAGTCAATGATCAGCTAAGGGGAAATCAGATCTTCAACATGTTGATGACATATTTATAATTCTATAAAATATATGCAACACATTTTCCATCAACAAGTTTCTGTGTCAATGTACCACACAATCAATAAACAAAGCATAGCGACTTAAAGTGCTTCAACATCATGGTTTGCATTTTCAACACAACAATACATACACTATGTCAAACATACATAAAATATAGTAAACAAAAATATAAACGCAACATGTAAAGTGTTGATCCCTTGTTTCATGAGCTGAAATAAAAGATCCCAGCAATGTTCCATACGCACAAAAAGCGTATTTCTCAAAAATGATGTGCACAAATTTGTTTCCATCCACCTGACAGGTGTGGCATATCAAGAAGCTGACAACACAGCATGTTCATTACACAGGTGCACCTTGTGCTGGGGACAATAATGGGCCACTCTAAAATGACAGTTTTGTCACAAAACACAAAGCCACAGATGTCTCAAGTTTTGAGGGAGCATGCAATTGGCATGCTGAAAGCAGGAATATCCACCAGAGCTTTTGCCAGAGAATTTCATGTGTATTTCTCTACCATGAGCTGCCTCATCGTTTAGAGAATTTGGCAATATGATGGAACGGTGAGTTTGCACAACCGAAGAATTTCTGCAAAACTGTCAGAAACCGTCTCAGGGAAGCTCATCTGCGTGCTAGTCGTCCTCACCAGAGTCTTGACATGTCTGCAGTTCGGCGCCTCACCTTCGGTGGGCACTGGCACACTGTGCTGGCAGATGACAGTGTGTATGTCGTTGTGTGAGCGAGTGGTTTTCTGATGTCAACATTGTGAACAGAGTGCCCCGTGGTGGCGGTGGGGTTAAGGTATCAGTCAGTGGCGGTCAGCGCCATTTAAGAAGAGGAAGGACGTTTATTCATTTCATAAGCATGGCCTAATTTCTATTACAGCATATTCAATGACTGTCATTCATTTTCTATTCGCCCACCTAGATATAACATCGATAGGTTTAGTTAACTACATGATGCTCAAATTTTCCCTATACTCATCATGAAGCTGCTACAACCTAGCCTATTAATCCAAGTTTACAATGTAAGTGCACAGGTCAAGAGTCATTTTAGTAATCTTGGTGACAGACATTGACACATTCAATAACGCCTTGCACACTCTTGCCTACATCTAGCTGATCTAGGGTGTAATCATTAATCCTACCATTGCAAACAATAGTTTATTTTGGATGAATTCAGGTATGTTTATCCCTGTTTCGTTCTTTTTGCTTCCATTTAAAATAGTTTTTCAACAGAGTCGGCAGAATGAATACACCCCTGATCACACGCAAACACTTCACTTTTATAGCAGCCACATACAAACAGCATGATCACTTTGCTTGCTGTATAATTCCTTCTCTAATCTACATGCTCTCCTCTCACCTTTTCTCTTTGTTTGTGGATGTCAGTGCACAACACATCAGATTTCTGTGACCAGGCGGAAAAACATTTCCAAGCCTAACCTTCATATCATAACCACTAACCTACATTGTTGTCATCATATTAACATCATAGTCAGCATAGGTACTAGAGCTAATGTGTTAATAAACCCCATACAATAATGCAGTAAATTGTAGTCAGCAGCTTATGCTTTCAGTACTAGATTCATTCTTTGATCCTTTGATTGGGTGGACAACATGTCAGTTCATGCTACAAGAGCTCTGATAGGTTGGAGGACGTCCTCCGGAAGTTTTCATAATTACTGTGTAAGTCTATGGAAGGGGGTGAGAACCACGAGCTTCCTGGGTTTTGTATTGATGTCAATGTACCCAGAGGAGGACTGAAAGTAGCTGTCCTCTGGCTACGGCAGGGTGCTATCCTACAGAGTGCTGTTGAGGCTACTGTAGACCTTCATTGTAAAAAAAAGGTGTTTTAATCAGTTATTTGGTGACATTAATATATTTAGTATAGTTGTATCTAAAAAGTACAACTTTTCTAATGTTTCACAATTTTTATAAAATGAACTGAGGAGGATGGTCCTCCCCTTCTTCCTCTGAGGAGTCACCACTGGTATGGGGAGGCATATGCTACGGACATCGAGCAAAATTGCACTTTATCGATGGCAATTTGAATGCACAGAGATACCGTGATGAGATCCTGAGGCCCATTGTTGTGCCATTCATCTATCACCGTCACCTCATGTTTCAGCATGATAATACACAACCAAATGTTACAATGATCTGTACACAATTCCTGAAGCTGTAACTCAGTAATATCTTTGAAATTGTTGAATGTTGCACTTATATTTTTGTTCGGTATTCATATACAATTATATAGATACAGACACATTACAGACATAAAAAAAAACATGCTAGACATACAAATGAGTATGAGGCGGGAGTTGAAGTACAATTCTTCCAAACTTGTTTTGGCTGGTCTGTAGCTGTTTCTTTAAGTTTGAAGCTGCTGGTGAACCGTGATGAACAGGCACAATCCAACTGATACTAGACTAGTGCACTTGCGAGAGTCTTTAGTGTGTCTAAAGTATAGTTAAGTTTACAACCAATTGGGGACAGACTTTTATGCATAAAAATAATTTCCCATCCTAGTTGTGTTTCCATCAAATTGTCCTGCTGCGGATAAAAGTATGTGTGTAAATACGTAGTCCACCAAATATAAAATATACAAGTTAAATGGATTTCTATCACATTTTCAAGTCTAGGCCTACTGATGGTTTTGTCACACAAATGTTTGTCTAGGTATAGCGAATGTGCCCACTCTAGAAATTGGCATGTTTGCTTTAGCAAACAGCTTGCATATACAGTACAGTGCGGGTATAGCCTACTACATAATGAGATTATTATGGAGAAAATCAGCCAAGCATCAATCATGACATCACCAGAATAATACTCTCAATATTTATTGAATGGAGCATCAAGCTCATCTCCGTGCACTTTCACCACCCTGTGAAATTAATTATTTTTGGACGAACATGCACATACCTACAGGAGACTTTTAAAGTAATCTAATCAGATTAAAACATTGTGACTAGTTGTGTTTATGCCACATATGAATGGTAATACATTTTAAATGCTAAATTATAAATATTTAGGCTATGTTGACGCGTTAGGTTCTAGGTGCATGAGCAGCCTGGTCTCATAGACTAAACGTAAAACAGTAAATGTAAATCCGGGAACCTTAAATTAGTATGATATGTTACGGTTGATATGGTTAAATAAGACCGAAGGTTACTTAAGGCAAAGACGAAAGGTGATTGGGTGGGCGTATAATGCACACGTCTAGCAACCCAAAGGTTGTGTGTTCCAAAATGTTGTGTGTTCGAATCTCATCACAGACAATTAGCAAATACCCCTAACCGTAACCCAGCAAATTAGCATCTACTTACTACTTAGCAACTACTTAGCATGTTAGCTAACCCTTCTCATAACCTTAACTTTAACCCTTTAACCTTATTTCTAACCCCTAGCCTAGCTAATGTTAGCCAGCTAGCTAACATAAGTGTTTATTTTATCTTTATTTAACTAGGCAAGTCGGTTAGGAACAAATTATTATTTACAATGACGGCCTACCCTGGCTAAACCCTAACCGGGTCGTCGCAGGGCCAATTGTGTGCCGCCTTATGGGAATCACGGCCAGTTGTGATAAGGCCTGGAATTCGAACCAGGTTCTGTAGTGGTGCCTCTAGCACTGGGATGCAAAGCAATGCTGTGCCACTCGGGAGCCACAATAAATTGGAATTTGTGTCATAGGTTTTGAAAATTCATAACATATTGTAATTCGTAACATATCATACGAATTGGAGTGTCTTGGATTTACCTATAGAATAATATGAAATGCTCTGAGACCAGGTTGGCATGAGGAATAGCCGCTCAGATTGGAGAAGAGGCAGAGTGCGTGTTTGGCTTTCCTGAATAACTGGGCCTGCTGGGAACATATGTGGCCACATTATTAAAGGACGACTTGAGAGAATGATGATCTCTAAGACTGACCTGCTACTGTGCCTATCTAGACCTTATAAACTGTTGAGAGTAGACCCACAAATAATCCAAATGAAAATAATCATTCAAATCACGGCTTTTGTTTTTGAAATGAAATTTTCACTGCAGCCTAGAGTACAATTTTGTACTCACTTGAAAACAATAATGCAATTATTCATTGCATTGTGGTGTTGTAGGCTTGTGGTGTTGAAGGCTTGTCTAGGTAGGATAATAGTGTTGTCCCTAATCAAGATCAATAGGCGAGCTTTTTGAGCTGTAGATCTCATGTCTTCACTGTTGTTTCATGCACAATGATGCACCTGGTCTCTCTGCTGCCTATCAGCTATTTCTATTTGTTTTTGTGGATTCATATTGAAAATGTATGCAGCTTTGAATGCTTTTATGTGTGGTATGATTCTTAGTTAGCCTTTTGCAGATCTGGCCAAACGATCCACATACCACTTTTGTTACTATGACTGGTGTATAGAGGGCAGGATAGAAAGACTGGTAGACTATATTGACCTGTTTTATAGTAAAAGTTAGAGTGTGGAAAAGCGTACTGCGTAAGGGAATTACCAAAACACCTTAATTAATATAGGCGAGGCGCA
Organism: Oncorhynchus kisutch; assembly: GCF_002021735.2. Taxonomy (NCBI): domain Eukaryota; kingdom Metazoa; phylum Chordata; class Actinopteri; order Salmoniformes; family Salmonidae; genus Oncorhynchus; species Oncorhynchus kisutch. Next base: position 18,669,421 of record NC_034196.2, on the reverse strand, counting down.
TGCAAGCAGATGAGGAGATTTAACTAGGATGAAAGAAATGATATAGTAAAACCTGCAAAAGAGTGAACGTAAACCAGGGAAAAAATGCACTACCCTCCCCTATGCCAAATAAAAAAACACAGAACCCTCCCAAATACAAAACTCTCCCCTATTTTGGAATTTCTAACTTTAATTACTGAGCAAGTAATTACATTATTGCCCCCAGTCAGCAGAATTGCGACACCGTGCATACTGTAGCATCGTGAAATGGTAGTCTTAACATGAGAAAATGACGACCAAGTAGGCCTACCAATAAACATGGATCCATTAGCTACAGCAAAGCTATACATGTTCTGGCACCAAAAATCATATTATTGATTAGATAGGCATGCAGCCCCATAGACATTTTGCCATTTCAGCACCATGGTCAGCGATTAGTAGTCTATACTTTATGAGTGGCTGTCCGGCTGACACGTAAAAATATATAGAGAGAAGTGCGTTAAGCCAGTGTTTGCCCTCTGCCATCATTTGTGAAATATGCTGATTTTCACATAGAGTTCAGTTGGAACCGGGTCATATGCGATTGAGGTTAGCAACATGGTCAATTTTAGCTATCTACATAGCTAATAGAGCAATGCATGCAGGAAATAAATGAGGTGTAGTCTCTGTTCTGACCTTCACTGGACCGTGCCTAATAATAACTCACAGTTGGGAACTCTAGCAGTTGGGGGCAGCATCAACCCATCATTAGAATGCACAAGCGCCATTAGAACAACAAGAGCTAAATATGATGATCAAATATATCCAGAATTCAGCATCAGTAAACTGGGGCTGGGAATAATAGCATTATTTACTGTTTTCAGGAATGCTATTCAGCATTCAATTCCACTGCAGGATAAAATATAACACACAGAAGCCCACTTCCAATGATAAAATCCACTTTACCATGTCATTCATGTTATGGACTATTTTCAGAAGTCCTTGTACTGTATGTTATCGGCATTCTTTTACCTTCAGTGGTGACAGTCTTGTCCCGAAAAAGCACCTACAGGAGTCAATTTTGGCGCTAACAGGGGTCAATTTTGACCCCAAGGGTTAAAAAGGTCATAATACATACACGCACATTTAAAAACAATTTACCTTGATTTCTGTAATAATATGAAGGAATTAAAATAAATCTAAATGTTGTATACTAGGAGTGCTGAATAGTGGACTGAATAGTAAACTTTGTGATTAAATCAGTCCGTGTGTTTCTGGTGGGTTGTATGTTAGAGTTTGGGTGTGTGTCAACACTGGCCTTGATTGGGGTTAAGATGCAATGACATTGTGTAGCCCTGTCATCAGCATGACACACACACACACACACACACACACACACACACACACACACACACACACACACACACACACACACACACACACACACACACACACACACACACACACACACAGGACAAACTGACTGACCCATTTTCATCTGGGCAGCTGCTCCTTTCTCAGCTGTCTATCCGATATTTTGCCAGTAACTAAATACCCAACTGACCAATGAGCCATTGTTTCCAATGCCACAGACACAGGTTTATTCATGGATTAATATGCTCTATGTATCTTAAGTAAAAAGTGCATGCCAGAAATAACTCAATAACACAGGCCCAAATGTTGCTGTTGCTATTTTGTTTGGTTCACATAACAAACCTTAATGGAGTGATACGTATTATTGAGGTCAATCCATAGTGGTATACTACAACCCTTGCTAGATCTACTCTTCTAAAGCTTGCCAACTTCAGTTAGCTCCACAAGCCGCTAACTATATCAGGCTTGTAACTGCACGTGCATGTCGCACGTGGCTAGTCGAACTCTGAACTCTTCATTGAGACAATGCTACAACATCAATCCATTGGCGAGTCAGTGCAACATAAAAAATAAAAAAAATAAACATGAAAGAAAAGTTATCGTGCACATTCAGCAGGCTATGGTGTGAAATAGGCTTTCAGAATTGCTGTCTTTATTACTTATCGTTAATGCCGTCTTTGGTGTGCTTTTGTGTGTTTATCAATGCACAAGCAGCTTTTTTCCCACTCCCATCGATAAAATAATTGTTTTAAGGCCAGGCACCACAGGCAGAAATGACATTTTTCCATCTATTATTCATATTTTTTTGAAGTAAACATTCAAATGTAAAAACTTGATAAAAATGTATATTTCCTTTAGTTCATCATACTACCGTCATCAACATTTAAAGGATTTGAACCACTTTAAAATGGATATACATCAATAGTTTCAAAGATCACTAAATTAAATTATACATAACTTAAAAGCCCATTTCAAAGCGAGTCTTTAAAAACTGGACTATATATAGAAACTTACTTTGAAGAGATGGTGATTGGGTCTAAATAGGCATTTTATGTTTGGTAGTCTAAATTCAGTACAGTAAATTCAGTAAATTCTTTAACTTCCATTTCCCGAAGGTCAGACTCTTCTCACACGGCAACTTCAAAGGCACATGCATTCACAAAATTTTGTGTGGTTCTCCGTAGATATATCCTCCAGAGTTGCTCAGGGGGAATTGCTAATATGATGTACATTTTTCATTCTAGATAACATTTTATGTGGAAAAATGTGCCAAAAATAGAAAAGATGAAAAAATAATTCATCCACAATCAGCTCTGAGCAAGTCCGGTCCTGTAGTGTCTTAACAAAATAAAACCAAGATATTTTGTCTGACTTCATCCAGTGTCCAGAAAAATTGATTTGTGCGATATGCAAATATGACCTATTGCCTCCTTTGCATATTTTTGTAAACAATTTCAGATGTTTTAATAAAAAATAAGTATTATAGTTGTGTCTACCTTCAACTTTTAAAAGAGTGATTTGATTATGGTGCTGGCCTTAAGTCATAAAAAAAGTGTTACTGTGCGTGAGATTTCCAATGCATTCTGTCATTACCAAATGTGTGATACATAAAAAGAAACATACATTTATTTTTTTATTAAGAAAATATTTAATCAGTTTTCCTCAAAGGAAATTAAATGAATACAACAGGTGTAGACCTTACAGTGAAATGCTTTACAAGCCCTTAACCAACAATGCCGTTTTAAGAAAAAAAAGAAAAGTAAAGTAACAAATAATTAAAGCAGCAGTAAAATAACAATAACGTGTCTATATACAGGGGCTACCGGTACAGAGTCAATGTGCGGGGGGGGGGGGGGGGCACCATTCAGGAGTATTATGGTTTGGGGGTAGAAGCTGTTTAGAAGCCTCTTGGACCTAGACTTGGCGCCCCGGTCGTGCGGTAGCAGAGAGAACAGTCTTTGACTAGGGTGGCTGGAGTCTTTGATAATTTTTAAGAACTTCCTCTGACACCGCCTGGTATAGAGGTCCTGGATGGCCATACCCTCTGCCATTCCCTCTGTAGTGCCTTGCGGTTGGAGGCCGAGCAGCTGCCATATCAGGCATTGATGCAACCTGTCAGGATACTCTCGATGGTGCAGCTGTAGAACCTTTTGAAGATCTGAGGACCCATGCCATATCTTTTCAGTCTCCTGAGGGGGAATAGGTTTGGTTGTGCCCTCTTCACGACTGTCTTGGTGTGCTTGGACCATGTTAGTTTGTTGGTGATGTGGACACAAAGGAACTTGAAGCTCTCAACGTGCTCCACTACAGCCCTGTCAATGAGAATGGGGGCATGCTCAGTCCACCTTTTCTTGTAGGCCACAATCATCTCCTTTGTCTTGATGACGTTGAGTGAGAGGTTGTTGCCCTTGCACCACACAGCTGTCTCGTCGTTGTTGATGATCAGGCCTACCACTGTTGTGTTATTGGCAAACTTAATGATGGTGTTGGAGTCGTGCCTGGCCGTGCAGTCATGAGTGAACAGGAAGTACAGGAGGGGACTGAGCACGCACCCCTCTGAGGGATCCCCCGTGTTAAGGATCAGATTGGCTGATGTGTTGTTACCTATCCTTACCACCTGGGGGTGGCCCGACAGGAAGTCCAGGATCCAGTTGCAGAGGGAGGTGTTTAGCCCCAGGGTCCTTAGTTTAGTGATGAGCTTTGAGGGCACTATGGTGTTGAAGGCTGAGCTGTCGTCAATTAATAGTATTCTCACAAAGGTGTTCATTTTGTCCAGGTGTGAAAGGGCGGTGTGGAGTGCAATAGAGTTTGCATCACATGAGGATATGTAACGGTCCTCTGTCCAGGGCCCTGCAAAGAGGGTCCACAGTCCGGGGCCTGCAGCGAGGGTCCCCAGTCCGGGGCCTGCGACGAGGGTCCCTAGTCCGAGGCCTGCGGCGAGGGTCCCCAGTCCGGGGCCTGCAGAGAAGGTCCCCAGTCCGGGGTCGGCGACGGGGATCCCCGCACCAGAGGCGCCACCGAAGTGGGGTGAGCCAGAGGTGGAGCGGGGTCTGCATCTCGCACCGGAGCCGCCACCAAAGTAGATGCCCACCCGGACCCTCCCCTATAGGTTCAGGTTTGAGGCCGGGAGTCCGCACCTTTGGGGGGGGGTACTGTCACGCCCTGACCTTAAAAAGCCGTTTTATTTCTCTATTTGGTTAGGTCAGGGTGTGATGTGGGGTGGGCATTCTATGTTTTGTATTTCTGTGTGTTTGGCTGAGTGTGGTTCCCAATCAGAGGCAGCTGTCTATCGTTGTCTCTGATTGGGAATCATACTTAGGCAGGCTGTTTTGCCACCTTAGTTGTGGGTAGTTGTCTTTGTTAATGGCCTGTATAGCCCTAGGAAGCTGCACGGTCATTTTTGCTATTTCTTGTCAATCTAAATAAAGGAAAATGTACGCTCACCACCCTGCACCTTGGTCCGGTCATTTCCCTGACGACGTTCGTGACACTACTGACAACAATATGTGATGGGTTTTGTAGACTAGCAAGTGATTGCCTTTTAAATATTTCACTTCGAAGCAAAATCCCAACAGAGATATTACAAACTATGATAAGGATGGTGTGATTTTCTAACTGTAAATAGAAATTAGTAAATACATCCTACAAGTTAAATTACCAACCAGGGATTAAAAGGGTGGAGACCTTGAGTCACAATTTTTGTCCATGAGGATTTAAAATGAAAATAATCTGGTGACAGAGGGGGAAAATAAATATCCCTGAGCAGACTAGTTACTAATATAGCTAAGTTGTGCTATCAGGTATTAACATTTCTGGATTTAGTCCACAATTTGCCAGTGAGATACATGGTGTTTGGAGTCCCCCCGGGAAGTTGGATGTGTAATTGCATGGCAGTCAGGAACCCACTTTGGTTAAATTATTTTGGATTACGTCTGCATTAATATGGCTAATAGGGGAATATATCTTCTGAGGTTATGACACACCACTTGTCTCTCACACTTTCATTTATCTTGGCAGACATTGGTCGACACATGCCAAAAAGTAACACATATTAAATAGCTGTAGAGCAGATACAAGTGAGACACTAACAAGAACAATGTTACACTGGAAGCCACAAGCAAAAGTTCCCTAGACGTAAATTAAGTTATATCCGGTAACACTTTACTGGCGGTGTCCTTATTAATGCATTCAGAAAGTCTTCATAACAACTATGTAACACATTACAACATTTGTAGTAAGCTGTCATAAGTTGTTTCAAATAGTTACGAGGTATGCATAAGACGTTATAAAAGTAGTTATAATGGGTGTTATAGATGACAGTAATGGTCCACTCCCATCATAACCCATTCGGCAGTTTCTGCACAAATCCATCAACCTAGATAGGCAAACATTAATAACATTGTATGACAGAGGTTGTTGTCTAGTTAGCCTAATGTAGTGAGTGGTATTCATACCTCCCATACTTGCATTGCATGGGCAATGTTACAATTCCTGTGGACATTGCATATGCAAGATGCACACAAGACTGCCTCGATGCCACAGTCTTGACACCTCTAGATGTCCAGTGTCTCAAAGGTATCCTCACAAGTCACCCAGCAGTGGTTTTCTGGTGGGCAGAGGGACTCCACAGCTGGGACATGCAGGCTCTCCCGGATATCAAGCCATGCCTGCACATCTTACTGTTTCCTCAGTTTCGAAGGCAGAATGGCAGGCGGAATGGCTGGAGGTGGATCATGGAGGGGGATCATAGGGTAACCTACTGTACCCATCAGAAATCCCAAATGCTACTTGAGCCAGAAAATAGCTACATGAAGGTACGGTCTATGAATCAAAACTCCAAGTAACGTTTTGTAGAAGTACTTGGACATTTGGATTGGTCTCATGTACTAAACTGTGATGATGTTGATCAAGCTATGTTTCTGTCTGCACTTGACACTCTGACTCTGATGAAACAGGGAAATGGATCACTTCCGAGATCTTAGACCTCAAAAGAATAAGGGATCGCTACCTGGCAAATTCAAAAGGATAAATCTTCAATGAGATTATGATGATTGTATTAACTGTAGAAACCAGCCAAAATGGATAAGGCCAAATCTCAACATTACATAGATGCTGTTAATGACAACTTACATTAGTGTTGTAAACCGTGGAAAAGTTAAAGGACATTGGCTCAAAATCTCCCCATGAGTTAAAATCCTGTAGTATTGGCCTGGATATTGATGATGTTTTATGCTATAGAGAGAATAGAGTAGATGTCACGGGTCAAAATTTTGATTGATGACCCTATGTGAACCTATGTGAACTCTATGTGAACCCTATGTAGTGATGACGTGTGCATGTCTTCTGGTCAGGCAAGCCTGGTTAGGTGGGGGCTATGGGGTGAGTAAGGGTCCATTTGACAGGCCGTTAATGATTGATGACCCAAGCCTGATAGACAAGCCTGGTTAGGTGGGGGCTATGGGGTGAGTAAGGGTCCCTTTGACAGGCCGTTAATGATTGATGACCCAAGCCTGATTTATGACCCTATGTAATGATTTATGACCCTATGTCATGTAGAAGGGTGCATGCCCTGGGTTGAGTAAGTGACCATGTGTCAGGTCAACCTGTTACTGTTTCTCACGGTTTGGGTTGGTTAAGGCCCCTTATAAAGCCGCTGAACAATACCTGTTTAAGAGTGCACAAGATCTTAAGAATAACCATGGAATTTGGGATCGGTACCAAAGCAGTGATGACTGTAACAACTGAAACAGGCCTTCGGGTTGCCCATAGAGCAAGGGCAAAGTATCAACCAGCAATATATGATGCGCCAAAAAAACGTTTTTTAAATGTGTATAGAACCCAAATACCGCCAGCAAATGCTCTGACAGATCAAGTGTTGATGTCTAATGGCCAGCAGTGGGGGTATCGGTTTGATTACCTGGCCTGTAGAGTGACCCTCTATACGGTAGATGAAGGAGAAGAATATACAGACCAGACTGTAGGCTTGGAATATGGTGTTGAAGACTGGTCGGTTTTTCGCAAGGTTGTGTGTCCTGAACTGAGCCTTATCACCAAGGGGTATAGTGTGTTCACGGGCCACGAGACCCGTTGGGAAGGTACCCCGGACTCCTCAGGACAAATATTTCACAGGGTGAAAATACAAAGAAAGAATGGCCGACCGTGCGGCAGCGTGGAGTTCTATATCGGCACCGAGGCAATCCGAAACCACAAACTTAGGGGTGGTGGCCTGACTGGGGATACCCGACTGCGTCTGCTTATTCCTTTTAACAGTTGGGATGTACTGGAATTGAAAATGTTGCAACCGTTGGATGCTCTCTTTGTACAGAGCCAACAGCGTCAGAGCCTTGTTCATTTAAAGAAGTGCATAATATATACGAATCGTAAAGATTACGATGCAAAAGAGCCTCAAGAAGATACAGCGTCAGAAGAAACCTAAGTAAGCGGATGCTTTAACCCCGCCCCCCCAGATACCCAAGGGCCTTGTTCTACAATAAAAAGAAAAAAAGCAGACAGTTCTTCATTTCAGCATACACCATGGATCTCCAGACCATCTACGAGGAAGCCACTACGTCATGGGGGCCCGACACTAAAGACTCTATGCCACGAAGCCCTACACTCTACGCACCCCTGGCAAGACCCGTGACACCCCCGACATTTACCCAGCCTGAGGATGTGTTTGATGGGGTGGCCAGTACTGTTTTTGTGGATACAATCAAGGCCTCTGTAGCTACACTTTTAAACGTGGTGATTGGCGAATATATACGAGAAAAATGCATCGGCTGTGAGATCAATCATCCCAGCCAGCGTCGTCATCCTTGCCTCTACGACCCTCCTAGATACTACTTTTTCAATCATTTTGAGGAGCTGGTGAAAAGACTGTGGTCCTGCCGTTTTATACCAGCGCTGGTCATCGCCCTGGAGTCTATGGGTATTGCGCCGTCTATCCCTAGAGTTTACGGGGTAACCGAAGCCTTCCTACATGAACTGAAGGAGGCCCTCTTCATCCATGAGAAACTCAAAGAAATCCGACACACCCTGGTGGACGACAACAAATACAGGGAAGCTGTGATGGCTGATGTGATGCTTTTCTGGCTCAATAAATCCCAAGAGACCGAGTGACATTTTGTTTATTTAGAGCTATGGGTAACTATGTGTCTACGATGTTTGAGCGAATAAATACATTTTTTCTTTTGAGAGACCTTACAAATGTTATGCATCAGATTATTGAAAATAAAGTGAACAATGTAAAGTTCTACACAACCCACAATACAGGGGTTATTGTAGAGCGTGTGTTAAAAATGGAGCAAATCATGAAACATGTCCGACATACGGGCGAGAGTTTACAATGGTCACATATGGTATCAAGGCTTGTTGAGGATTCTGAAGAACTAGAAATAACTTTGGCTAAGATTTTACATTATTTGTTTGAACCACCCTTTAATGTGAATGTGTATCATATTTGTTGTTTATATACTTATATATCAGACGTGTGTGTTTTAAAAATTCAGCGAAACAAACCTGTAAATCTAAACAATATATACAGGGTGTTGCATGCTGTGATTGTTGAGAAAACGGGGACTTGTATCTTGCAACAAATCCTGAATTGTCTGTATACGTAATAATTGTTGCATTCTTAAAATAAAAATTCACAAACTGAAATGTTGTCGTTATATGAAAGTGGCTCATTACAGTTATTGTACCTCAGAGAGGCAAGAAGGATGGCTGAGCAGCTGTTGAAAAACATATATTATAATCCCTCTAACCCCGGGTCTTATGGGGGTAAAGAGCGTTTACAGAGAGCTATAGTCGAAGAAACAGGTAGTCTGTTAAGCGATGCTAAAGTGAATGAATGGTTATCAGAGCAAGATGCCTACACTCTACATAAACCTGTAAGAAAACATTTTCCAAGAAATAGAGTTTTTTCTACGCATCCATTATCCCAATTTCAGGCGGATCTATGTGACATGCAGTCCCTTGCCGATAAAAATGATGGAAATCGCTACATGCTAACGGTTATAGATATTTTCTCTAAATTAGCCTATGTAAGGGTGTTAAAAAATAAGAGCGGGGCAGAGGTGACCAGGGCCTTTGAATCGATCTTGAAGGCAGGAGGCGCCCCCAAGAAAGTGCAGACGGATGGCGGAAAAGAATTTTTTAATCAAACATTTCAGAAGCTAATGAATAAGTATAATATAGTACATTTTGCTACAGGCTCTGATTTGAAAGCTTCGGTTGTGGAACGCTTTAATAGGACTTTGAAAGAGCGGATGTGGCGCTATTTTACAGCTCACAACACCAACCGATATACAGACATAGTTCAGGATTTAGTAAACGGTTACAACCACAGCTACCATAAGACTATACGTATGAAGCCCTCGGAGGTCTCTTCGGAAAACTCTTTTCAAGTCTTTAAAAATATGTATGGTTTGTTCCCACTTCGCCGTAAGAAAAAAATGACTTTTAAATTCCTAGTGGGTGACTTGGTGCGTATATCAAAGTTGAGGGGTGTTTTCGACAAAAAATACGAACAAGGCTTTAGCTCGGAGTTGTTTACCGTTACCGAATGTCTGCCACGCATTCCGCCGGTCTACAAATTAAAAGATTATGACGGGGATCTTATAGAGGGATCTTTTTATGAGAAGGAATTACAGAAGGTCCAGTTGGGTAAAGACAAAGTCTTTCACGTGGAGGAGATTCTAGATCAGAAGAGAGAAAAGGGTAAAAAATGGTTGCTGGTCCGCTGGAAAAACTGGCCTCAAAAGTTCAACAGTTGGGTATTGGAGCAGGATGTGGTGGAGGCAACGGGGGTTAATTTAAACCCCTAGTCATGATAACTAGCGCATCATTCGCGTGTACACAGTTGGGCATCATGGAACACAGCGGCTTCTACCTGACTCTCCCCAGTAATGCGTCGGCACAGATATATCGTAATAATCAGAGTTCGAAGTATACAACCAATTTTCCAAAGCCTATAGAGTTATCAGAGGCTTGGGAAGTAGGTCTCAGCGAGATTACATACCCCCATAGTTGGTATAATATCAAAGCTAAGGACCGTGATTTTTATTGCAAAAGGTTCTCGGAACCTGCGAAACTTATTAAGCTTAAAAAAGGTTTCTATAGAACCGTCGACAGGATCGTCTCAGAGTTGAATGAACACCTAACCCTGAACAAGATGGAAATATTCCTATTCTACAATCCAATCCATAAAAGGATACAAATCTCAGGGCCTGCTAACGGAGGTATAAAGACCAGCGGTAATTTATCCTACATGTTGGGGATGGGTCCCAATAAATGGACGTATGTGAACGATAAATTATTCCCATTCCCTGCGGATATACATGCAGGCTTTTACAACATATTTGTCTATACCGACATCATAACCTATCAAAGGGTCGGAGACAGCTGTGTGCCCCTCCTGCGAACAGTTCATATAGACGGCAAGGATGGGGACATCGTCACTGTCAATTATGACAAGCCGCACTACGTACATGTCAGCAAGAACTATATTGAAAACATTCTGGTTGAGCTTAAAACGGATCAGAACGAAAACATTGAATTTACTTATGGTAAAACGATTGTAAAACTCCACTTTAGACCCACCAAAACCTCTCTACATATATAATAGCTGTATTATATTTATAAACATAATACAAATAAAAGGGTTATGGAGCACCATCAGCTCGACCCTAACCGTTATGTTTCATACTATGTGGATCAAGTGGGTAATGGACTACCAGGATATCATGGAGCGCCGACAATGTATGGTTCGGGGATAGGAGGTATATTCCGTAACCTCTTCAGGATGGTTTTACCGTTTATGAAGAGAGGCTTCAGCATAGCCAAACCACATTTAAAATCAGCGGCTAAAAATATAGTAAGTGAGGTTGTAGCCAATGCTATGACCCGAAGGGCGTCACCAGAGGTGGAGCATCAAGAAGGCTCGGGGCTTATGATATTGTCTCGAAGGCCAAAAAAGAGACCCCCTGGTTTAAGGCGTAGACCTGCACCTAAAAAGCGTCGGTTAACTGTTAAAAGAACCTCAGTAAGTCAAAGACGGGGTAAAGTGAGGAGGTCTGTACCAAAACAGGCTAAAAGAATACTAGGAAGTATTTTCTAAAAGAATAAGTGACATGGCTCTTTTACATCGAATGTCCTCTGAAGCTATAAAGACAGAACTTGATCTTTTCACGGCACCGTTAACGCAGCATTCAATAGATAGATCCAGTTATGTGGAGATAGCCCCTCTCTCTGCTATTACCGATAACGGGCCTATCGAATTTTTCATACCAGGCCATGGTGACAACTATCTGGACCTCAACAACACCTTGGTGCATTTACGTCTAAAAGTGACCAAAAGAGATGGGTCTAATATTGCAGACGATGCCAAAGTGAGTCTCATTAATTACCCCTTGGCCACCATTTTCTCCCAAGTTGATGTGACTTTGGGTGAACGCCTAATCAGTCAAAGCAGCGCTACATACCCTTATAGAGCCATCATGGAGTGTTTACTAAACTACTCCGAAGACACTCTCAAAACCCAATTTAGCGCCGGGCTGTTTAGCAAGGATACTGCAGGAGCCTCTATGGAATCGACAGACCCTTCCACCGGTGCAAACAAAGGACTAGCGGCACGAGCTCGCTACTGCGCCGAATCTCGAGAGTTTCATTTGCTAGGCCCTATACACTCTGACATTTTCTTTCAAGAACGGTTACTCTTAAATTCGGTTGATTTAAGATTAAAATTAACCAGGGCCAAGGATGATTTTTGCCTGATGTCTCCCCAAGACGGGGATTTTAGTTTGAAAGTGTTGGGGGCAACCCTTTTTATTAAAAAAGTATCTGTATCTCCGGCCGTGCGCCTGGGTCACTCACATGCTTTGATGAAAGGAAATGCCCTTTACCCTCTCCAAAGAATTACCATGAAAACCTTTAGCATACCTGTGGGCAGTAGAATCTGCAGTCAAGAAAACCTATTTCTAGGCCCTTTACCTAGATATGTGGTTATAGGTCTGGTTGATCACGCCTCTAATACGGGCAGTTTAGATAAAAACCCCTTTAATTTTCAGCACTTCAATGCAGAGTATGTAGCGCTCTGTCAGGACGGACGTCAGGTTCCGGCGAAGGCTTTCCAACCACAATTTAATAACAACATATCTGTGCGAGAATTTTACAATCTATTCCTGGCTACAGGGCGACATCTAAAAGATCTCTCTTTACCTATTGACAGAAATGATTTTGCAGAGGGTTACACATTGTATGCTTTCAATTTATCACCTGATGATGACACCTCAGGAAATCTGTCTGTGGTGTCCCAAGGTAACCTCAGGCTGGAAATGCGTTTCCGTACACCTTTAGCCTGTACAGTTAGCATGATTGTTTACGCATGCTCTGATTCAATCTTGGAAGTGAATGCCCGAAGACAGGTCTTAGTGGATTATTATTAAGGACCTTTGAACAAAGACATGAATACCCAAGAGTTGGACGGGCTCATGAGCCGCTTGATTGGAAAACAATTTTGTGGAGTGTTGGCTTGTGATGAATTACCTATGGAGATATGGTCTGAGAGGCCTGCAATGTTTATTGTCAATACCCATCCTAAACACATGCCTGGTGAACATTGGCTAGCTATGACATTAGAACAGGAAGGTGGACGAAAAATCTCAACTTTTTTTGATTCCTATGGCTTTCCCCCCGGTTTTTCACATTTCCCTAAATCTATTAAAGATTTTTTGACCCTAAACGGTACAAAGATCTACTACAACATCAAACAAGTGCAAGATAACCTTTCCACTACATGCGGTCACCACTGTGTATTTTACCTGTGCCAAAGAGCCCGGGGAGTTTCTTTTGAAGATGTTATGTCTCTTTATAAGGATGATTTAAGAAGTAATGATAACCTTGTATCTTGTTTTGTTAGAAAATATCAAAAGTGTTCAAATGTGTGTCCTTTAAGAACGCGTAATCAAGGCGTATGCTCACGTCATATGTTTCAAGAATGCCACAAATGTTAACTTGCTTATTTTTCAAATAAAAAATTTATTGAATTTAATCATAGTCATTCAAAAGTCATTTTCAAAAGTCTAACCACGCCGAGAGATCGGGTTTAGGAAAAGGTCCTGAGACGTTCATGGGAGTAAATGAGTTAGCATCATCGCTTTCATATGGGGCCGGTGTCGTTGGGGCATCTTTAGGGGTGCTGTATCTCGTTGAAGGCTTTTGTTTTAAAGCTTGAATCTGTTGACGAAGCTTATGGTTGGGTACACCGGAGAGGGGGATGTTGAGGATTGCCAGGGCCTTAAGAAACTGACGCCAGCCGGGAGGCCTTCGGTCATCAGCAACCTTGTGGGCAGCCGTGGTACTTTTAAGCAAGTCCTGCATATGGGACCCCCTAACCACAGAGCCCTGAAGGATAAACTCTCCAGAGTCGTTCCAAGCAGCTATCCCCTTTGAGTCTTTTATCTTGTTCATAATGTATTTAACATTCTTCCTGTTACGTAAAGGCACATGTGTCAGTAGGTCATGCATAACTTTATCTTCAAATGGCATTTGAGCTTCACCCGACATATTATCGCCACTAGGTAAGATCGACGGTACAGGCCTTACAGGGGCATGGCTATCGTTAGGTTCGACATCTGTTAAAGGGTCCGGTAGGGAAAGGGTTAAATGGTTAGTCTCTCTCTCCCCTTGCTTTACCCGAGTCAAATACCTTTGCATTAGGTTTGTGTATTTTTGAATCTTATCATAGGGGTTCAATCCTTTTCGGTTCAAAACATCCTTCATGGCCGTATCCAAATCATTTTCCGCTGTTTGTCTGATATCTTCAGGACCCTGCATTTGTTTTTTAAGTCTATCCAACTCTTGTTGAGGCACCAAGTACATTTTAGTGGCCATCACACCCACGTGTTCAACCACCACGTCTGGCCGCAATAAGGCTGGTGATGAAGGGCACGGCTATACTGAGTAAAGGTAGAAGAAAACCCCCAGACTGTTGTATACTATGTCTTTTCTTTTGAAGACTGGCCCTTTTATTGGCAAAGAGTTTGATCGCTGTCTTTTGTCTCCTTAATTTTTTCAATTGGTTCAGGGTGAGTGGAATGCGTCCTTTGAGAAGATTCAAAGCAATCTCACATAGGGCTAATATGAGATCTGAAGAACAGCGACCCAAGATGGCCTTCCGTTCTTTAGCTGTAGAACCTACTAGCCTTCTCAAGAGGGGGAGGTTTCTTTTTAAACGCAGAGACATAGCGTTTACTTTTTAGGAAGGTATGCAGCAGGCCTCTCCCCCGGAAACAGCCCTGTACGTAGCCTAAGGTGTTCTGGAGTATTTGCTTTTAAATCCACGATTAAATAAGAAAATGGCTCTTTGGTAGCGTCCTCATAGCTCTCCATAAAGTATGATTTCCGTCCAGGGTACATCTGCTGAGCTAGAGTGCTAATTTGCAGTTTGTCTCTAGGATTTTTAAACAATACCATGTAGTTGGCATTCAAGCTAATGGTCCGACTATTTTTACCTTGGTGAAACACATTCTGGACCAAGTAAAGCACGGACAGGTTTCTATGATGAGTATATTGGGTAAAAGCTCGTGCAATTTCAGGGTGTTCGCTACCAGCAAATAGCATATCGTCCAAAACCAGCAGATTATTTACATGTGGGGGGAGAAGTTCATCATCAGACAGAGAATCGGGTATTCCTTCAACAAACTTGATTTTTATTGTCTTCAATAATTCATCATACAGAGGTTGGTAACATGAATAACACCATACAATATTGTCAGGCTTTTGAGATAACACATGTTCAGAATTCTCTAAAATACTTTTTACAAAAAAAGTTTTGCCACTGTTTGAAGGGCCGGCAATTAATGCTGAAAAAGGCAATTGTAGCCGGGGGTCAAAACCCTCGACAGCAGTCATAATATCTTAAGCTTTAAGACACACTGGGGCTTGTAGCATAAGTCAGTAGCCAAAGGGCAATGTGGTACCGTCAGGCAATAGCTGTCTCTTGTCATAGACTACCCTGAATCTTTTAGTGAGTGGTGCGTTTCTTAGATGGAACCCCTTTTTATCCCTCACTATTTTGTTGTAGGAGCTCAAAATCTCCAAGTCACTATTCTTGTCCTTTACGAACCCCTCGACCAAGCGCGTGATTGATTCCAAGTTTACACGCGGTGCATTTTCATAGTTTTGAGTCACGCCTTTGGCTTTCAACACCACGTGATTGGCTTTAGTCCTAAAAGCATAGCTTTTTGGACCACATGAGGACCATTCTGTAATATGGTCACCCTCTTCGAGTTCACTCGTTAAACCCCCAAGATAGTTGCTAAGTGGGGGGGTCCAATCCCCCGGTTTGCTTACATAGACCACAGAGTCTGTGTCGTGGTAAAGAACCCGCCTCTGAAGCTGTTCCATGAGGGTGTACAGTTCAAGGCGGCCATAGGCTGTGGTAAATGCTGCAAGAAACACATTTACATTACCCGGGGGTAGAACCCACTTTTGGTGGCGCCTCCATTGCACCAAGGCAATGTCTTGACTCAAGAAGGAAAAATGTGAAATTTCGTATTGGTCCGAAAAAACAAATTCCAAAAATTCTTCGGGGTCTTTAATGATCGAAGTTGTTAGCATATTGCATCTCTGCGCTAATTTCCCCCAAAGGGAGTTCAAGTACAATTTCGACACATTTCTTTTGGTTTTGTTGACCTCTATTCTGTCAGGGTCAAGAAGTATGCCTTCTCTGTCATGGTAGTCTTGAATGTACTGGTCTTTACTTTCTTGATCTGTGACCGATGCAGGATAGCCTGAAGCCATCTGCTTGCATCTCAAGAAGGTTTTGATGTACTCTTTAAAAAGTGTGTCTGATTTCCTGGAAAAGTTCCACACTTCAAAGATTTTGGCCACACGATACCCCTTCTCTAAAGCCTTAGAGAATTCTACAGTGACCCATACACCGGTCAGGGCTCTTTCTTGATCTGTGTGATCACAGGGGTTTTCCTGGTTGTGGTTTTCACAGCATGTGCGACAAAGGGGAAAGAAAAGTTTTCCTTTAGGACCCTTGTAAGGCAACACAGGTATAAACAGCCCCCTAGGAGGGTAGACAGTCGCTTTGATTAAACCAAAATAATTTTGGGGTTCGTCAAAGTCGCTGTGAATAATTTCAGGATGCCCTATAGGATAGAATGAGGAACTCATTACATGAGGATATAGGGATGTAAAATCTACATAGCCTATTGTCTCGTCGGGTTGAGCTACATAACGCAATGTCAAAGCATTGGTCCGGCCTCCAAACAAGGCCTGTCGCGGTTCCAGGGGCTCTGGAGGGTCATAATGGGTAAGGAAGGCCTTAACACTAGGATCTACCTTTTTGAGGGCTGTCCATTCGTGCTCCCACAAAACCACAACTTTTAACCCGTAAGTAGCCTTTAAAGAATTCAGTTTGTCTTGAAACTCTTGGTACATTTCCCCAAAAGTCTTTTGGGTTAGGACACACAAGGTGTGGGGGACAAAGCATAATTTACAACCGTGGAAGAAACAACCGTTGTACTCATACACTGTCTCAACCCCGTCAATCTGTGTGTATCCATCTACATGGTAAGGCCCAAAAGCCTTCTCCCCCCGATTCAAAGCATGTTGGATAAAAATATCTTTATCCTGGGCCAAGTACTCCAACCATTGAATGGAACCACTAGAGTAGGCCTTGAATTGGCGTCGGTAGTTGTCTGGCGATGGGATAGCTATAGATTCAGGAGTTAGATAGTGTGTACGATAGGTTTTCATGCACGCTGATGCAATAGTTGTACAGCTCCAGGGGTCAATGCCCGCATCTTTGATTACCTCTTCTCTGAATCTGAGGCATCCTTCACGAAGTATAACAACGTCATTGTCACAGTATGATTCCATCTCTTTATGGAAATCAAAAGTGCCATGTCTTACGGTCTCGTACCATGTCATGAATCTCTCACGCTCTTTGGGAGACATTTGATCACACCCGTACATTTCGGGGGCTGGATAAGATCCTATATAATGTAGATTCTCCTCAGATGTGAAGAAATGAGGGAAATAGCCTTTGACAGAGTTTTCAAAACCCAAGGCCTCTGGCATTTGAGCCAATCTCATGGGTAAGAAGCTTAAGCTGTCAATGTATCTCTGTTTGAAGGCGGGGTCAACAAAGCATAATATTTTACTCCCTTGAGCTATGACACTGGGTGCCACGCCTTGCTGTATCAAAGGGTTCAGAAGCAGATAGGAGTCATAGGCCCTAGCATTGTGAGCTATAAACGTGAAGTTTCTGTACTGGGCTTTTCTAAAATGTTTTAGAAAGAGTCGGGCACAATCGGGTCCCTCGGCCGACCATTTTTCACCCTTGAAAGTCATGGTTGACACAAAAATAGGCAAATGAACCCCTGATTGCTGAGTTGTCTCAAAATCATAAAACACATATTTCTCTGTATGTTCATCTTCAGCCAAGGGCTGAATGTAACACTCATGTGTTACTTCTTGAACCGCTTCCGCGTCTCTGCTTTTCAAAGGACCTTTACAGATTGGGCAGTGTATAATTCCACAAACATGAGGTTTAGGGCTATCTATTTTAAGGTTGTAATTGCAATGACATTTTGGACATTTCTTGTTAATGTCACAACTGCTTACAGATTTACATGCCTTGGGATGCCATGTTTCAGTTTTGTGTTTTTCGTAACAGTAGGCCGAACGACATGTGCGGTGACAATCCGCACAGGGGGTCAAGTTTAGCGGCTGCATAGGGCAATGTTTATCCAGACATACTGAACAGTTGTAACGGCACGAGTGCCCCCCCATGCGTGTGTAGCCGGTATGACAGGCTGGACAGACATATGGCGCGCCTAAAAAGGCTGTGATGTTAGTTACGGCATAGTAATGCTCATTTTGCACATAAAAGTACATAGTCTTAGGATGTGGTTCGGGTATATTTTGGAACTTGAGGAGAGCGTCATTAGCCCTACTGTGGTACAAAACCACAATCTTGATGTTCAGAAAGTTTTCAAATTTGACTATGTCTGAGAAAGCCACAGCATCCTGTATACCGAGACCCACCGCAGTTTGTAGCTCTCGAGCTTTATGTAACGCGGATTGATCCGTACATCCTGGGCTGAGTAAGTGGGCCAAACCTATGGCAAAACATAGCTTATTACCTGGATTGTGAACGTTTATGAGATAGGCCCTTTTATTGCTTATGATTTCGGACTGCATTAAACTCTCGAGCTTTCGTCTCTGACCCCCGCCCCCTTGTGGTTGGCGTACTAATTGTACTACAAGTTCGAGGGTCCTATCTGCTAGCACGTTTAAATTTGACTGTACAAGGCGTTCTAGCAGTTTAACAAATTGTTCAAGCTCTGCTTCACCATTCTGTAAAATAAGCGATACCTTGCTCTGTAGACTGTCTCCACAAATTTCCAACTGTAAGAGATCCCTAGGTTCGCTATAATCTCTAATCCTCGCTAACAGTTCATTCAAAGTGTCCATAAGCATTACGTAAAACACAGCATATTCCCGAATCTGACCCCCCCATGCGAAATTGAAAAACTGGCGAACCTCAATATTGTTGAATTTATTTCGACGCAAAACATGTACACTTCGATCAAGACCTCCCCCCTCCAGATTTACTAGGCAATTGTCCAACTGTTCAAAAACATCGTATTGGGTTTCAGACTCTTCGGACATTGGTGTTAAAGGCTGATTTATAGGTGTCTGGGGTGCCGAATTAAACCTAGCGCTCTCGTTCTGTACACTGATCTCAAGACCGCCCCCCTCCAGATTTGCTAGACATTTGTCCAACTGTTCAAAAACATCATATTGACTTTCAGACTCTTCGGACAATGTTGTTAAAGGCTGTCTTAGAGGTGTCTGTGGGGCCGAATTAAACCTAGGGCTCGCGTTAAGCTGGGTAATTAGAGATATGATGGTTTCGGGAATCTGTGTTAACATGTTTTCCTCGGAAGGCCCTGACTCATTCATACGTGTAATAATGTCTATGAGTTCGGAGGGAATCTGGGATAATAGATTTTCATCTATTGTCATTATGTCAATTACCCCCGAATCATTCATATGGTTAACTATATCTTGGAGCTCTGTAGGGATCCTGGCTAAGAGTGTTTCAATTGTCTCACTTTGGTCTATAGGGGGCGCCATCTGTCTAATTAAGGATGTGTGTGTGTGTGTGTGTGTGTGTTTACATGTGTGTTTTTTAACGGCGGTATTTGCTTGTTTTAGCCCTAATGTTTTTTAACATACGGGGTAGCTCGCTACGCCAGAATGACACATCCTGATTGTATTGATGCTCGAGTAGAATACACATGCGCCTCTGGAGTAGAGCCTTTCGTGATTTTAAACCCAGGGTAAACGCTTTGAAAAAACGTTCTTGGTCTATTTCAGAATCTGCTGTTTCCCCCCCAGAATTGGCCGATTCAAGAAGGTTGGCAGCTTCACAGAACATCAAATCGTCTACCTCAGAAATGTCATTTAAATCTTTGACATCATCAGGTTTCGCTGGTGTCTTTGGAGCCTCCTCGGGGATGCTTGTCTGGGCATCCTCCGATGTTTGTGCGTTGTGTTCATAAGCCGGTGAGGAGTCTGAAATAAAAATAATACATACACAAATAGGTTATTAACCCTAAAATATGTTAAAAATGCCAAATACATTTCAGATATAAGCCTATATATTAACAATACATTAATTAAATACCTCGGCTTTTTTGACGAGGGCTGTTCTGAAGAAGCTCTGAAACCAGGGGCTTTTGTCTTTGTTCAACAACATCTGCAGGTCCGGTAGATGGGGAGCCTGAAAAAAACAAAAAAACAGCATTAGGCCTTGTTTTAACATATTCCGGCATAAAAAAAATATATAAATATTAAAATAATAATATATATAAATAATAATATATAATTGATTCATACCTAGTCCTTGGAACGACGTCTCGTGAATATCGGCCAAGTAGAATTGTTCGGGTGAAGCGGAACTGTGGATCTGAGCACTAATTATCCTTTGGTGTTTAGAAATATGGGGGACAACGTTGTCCTGGCCAAGGGGAGTTGACCTGCCGTTTAAAGTCTCTGTTCGCTGCTTTTGTGTAAATACATCCTGGGAGTAGGGCAGAATTGTCTCGTAGTCATATGCTTCGCAGAAACCGTTCAGGCTCCATAGGGCATCGTTTAACCTTCTAGGCTTTAGGTCCTCTGTAAACATATAAAATAACTTTTAATATAAGATGCCCACACTTTTTGTTTTTAAGGTATAAATATTTTTATGTATGGAATTCTTGGAGCTTACTTACGTTGACAATTCAGGGCAGGCGTTTGTTTCGGAGCCCCATGGGATGGTTCGAGCTCAGTTATACCTCGGAGTATCTGCGTGAATGCTTCAGAATCTATAAAACATTCGACAATATTAAAGCTATAATCACTTTAGCTAATATTGCCTTGTTATACGGTAAGCATACTGATCCTAATGATTGTTTAATATTTCTATAACATCCCACGCTTTTCAAACAATTCCCCACAACAATCAAATCTAATAAAGATTTATTTCAAGAACTCACCTTGCGATAGATCCATTAGACTGTTTTCCCCGATTATCTTTTTTAACGCTTCAGTCCGATAACGATTCTTGGAGTTTCTGGAGGTGCTGTTTGCATCGGAACTAAAACGCTGCTAACATTGCCCATGGTTTCTAGCGCTTTTGTACCCTACGACCTAGAGAAAAACCCCTGAATGATTTTTTTACATAGCATTTGGGGTTTGTCGTTTTTTTTGGGCTATACCCCCGCCCATGGTATATTTGACACATTTCAAACACATGGTATTGGGTGTGTCTAAACATTAGGATCCTTTTGGAGCTTCTAAAATCTCCGGGGTGCTAGCACCTAGATGCATGGGGGTGTGTTGTTCTCGACATCGCTGGGATGAATGACTTTTTAGCCCACCTAAAAAAAATAGTTTTATGAAAGGCCTTTAAGATTAGGAGTCGTAAGACACAATATTATTGTTGGGGGGTAGGCATCTGTTTTGCAGGCTAGTGTAAACCTTGGTTTCAAACGACCCACCAGGCATGCATGGGTATTTTTTTAACAAACAACCCGCCCCCCTTTTTCTGTTTTTGAAACACACACACACACACACACACACACAGCCACTACAGAAAACTCCCTCACGCACATGCGCGCGCACATGGCTTTTTCCGCAAGATTTTTCTCAGGGACAGACTGCGCTAAGAGTGAACAAACGCGAGAGTTCATAACGTGGTGAGATTCTGATTTTAAAACCATTTATTTCATTCAAAATATTTAGTACATACATTTTATATCGTTACATTCTTAAGGTATTTTACGATGCCTTTCTTACAGATCCTGGGAGCTTATGCAACCAACCGCAATTGTCCGTGTCGAGTTCACCCTCAAAAGGCAAGGCTCTCTTGCTATGTCCATCAACACATGGTAAGTTTTCACTCCAGGGGTAGATCCGCCGTCGGGCCTTTTGGTCTTGACTCTGTCTCAAGGAAAGCCTCGCCCAGCGCTTTAACTGTTCCCCATTTTGGAAGAGAATGTCCAGCTTATTCATAAGTGTTATGAAAATTGGATAATCCACCCATTTAAAACTAAACACAGGAATAAAAAAGTTTACATGTTTGCGGGCTCTGGAAGCTACCGGAGAATTGACAGACTTTGTAGCATTAGCCTTATCATAAAGGTCACAGGCTAAAATTGTCACTTTGTTGTCAGGGCTATAGTCCATTGAAGCAATTCTTAGAGCCTTGAGATCACTGCGGCCGCAGACCTGTTCTTCCAACGCATATCCTGGCACATTTGTAACACTTAGGACCTGTTCAATTTTACAAAGAGCCAGCCTGATGTTTAGCCATTCTCTCATCCCCAGAGCCGGGGGAAAACTCCCAGGTTTTGCAGGATAAAGGGGTTTGGGTCCACGGTCTGTGAATATCTTTACCGTAGAATCCTCCGGGTGGAATATGTAAGACATGTGGCCCTCACTCGTACCCAAAAATCCTTTAAAACATTCTGGAGCTTCACACAGAACTTCTTCAAGGCTTTGGTCACTGGGTTCATGACAAGCCGAGCATAACATCCCTAAAATTGGCATAGGTGTCATTTTTGTTTAATATTCAGGGGGGTTATCATGTACAGTCTTAAACAGGTATTGTTCAGCGGCTTTATAAGGGGCCTTAACCAACCCAAACCGTGAGAAACAGTAACAGGTTGACCTGACACATGGTCACTTACTCAACCCAGGGCATGCACCCTTCTACATGACATAGGGTCATAAATCATTACATAGGGTCATAAATCAGGCTTGGGTCATCAATCATTAACGGCCTGTCAAAGGGACCCTTACTCACCCCATAGCCCCCACCTAACCAGGCTTGTCTATCAGGCTTGGGTCATCAATCATTAACGGCCTGTCAAATGGACCCTTACTCACCCCATAGCCCCCACCTAACCAGGCTTGCCTGACCAGAAGACATGCACACGTCATCACTACATAGGGTTCACATAGAGTTCACATAGGGTCATCAATCAAAATTTTGACCCGTGACATCTACTCTATTCTCTCTTGCTATGACCAGGAAAAGGTTGCAAATTATTTTACCACTTTTTTTTACCATTTATAGCTAAATCTCTAGGTTAAGAAGTTACCGATCTGCTCTGGACACTATGGCCAGTCTTTCATTAACACGTTTTACCATAGCAAAGGTATCACAAATTATTTGTTTGAGCTGTGCATGGTAACTGAGGACAATGTTTCCAATCTACTATGCTTAATGAGCACAAACAAAGCAACTGGGCTGGATAACCTTCCTGCAAGAGTCATTAAGGACAGTGCTTGTGTCACTGCTGAAATGATAACGCATATTTTAAACCTTTTCTATTAGTAGTGGTACATTTTACAATGATCTCAAAACAGCCAGGGTGGTTCTGCTCCACAAGCAGTAAAGCAAATATAGGAAACTACAGGCCTGTGTCGATCCTCAGCACCTGATCCAAAGTTCTTGAGAGATTTGTTTTTAATTGACTTAAGGGATACCTTCTACAGCACTTTATGAACTCCAATCTGGCTTTAGAACAGCTCATTCCGCTGATACTTGCTGTATCCACCTTTTTGACCACATCAAGCAGGAAAGTGAGAAGGGGAACTATACAGGTATGGTCATGTTAGACTTGCAGAAAGCTTTTGACACTGTGAACCATGATATTCTCCTGATGAAACTGAAATGCACGGGTCTAAAATGTGGCAGTGAATTGGTTTAGATCTTTATCTGAACAACAGAACACAAGTATGTAATGTTGGTGATGTTCTGTCAGAGGCCAAAGAAATATCCCGTGGAGAACCGCAGGGATCAATTTTAGGGCCTCTCTTATTTCTTATATACGTCAGTGATATGCCACATACATTAAAGTGCAAACTCCTGCTTAATGATGATGACTCAGACATACTGGTATCAGGGAAGAATACAGCTTACATAGAGGAGACCCTGAGTAAGGAATTGCATTTTGTTAGAGATTGGTTGACTGACAAATCGTTGCTACATTTGAAGAAAACAGAATCGATTTTGTTTAGAACAAAACATAGATTGCTTGGTGCTGACAAGATAAAGGTAAACTGTGCAGGCATGTAACGGCGTTCGTCTGTTGAAAGAGGAGCGGACCAAAATGCAGCGTGGTGGTTACTCATGTTCATTAATAAAGATGAACAAACAATCAATACAAAACAACAAACGTAACGCAAAAACCTATACAGCCTATCTTGTGACAACTAACACAGAGACAGGAACAATCACCCACAAAACACACAGTGAAACCCAGGCTACCTAAATATGGTTCCCAATCAGAGACAACGAGAATCACCTGACTCTGATTGAGAACCGCCTCAGGGCAGCCATAGACTATGCTAGACACCCCTACTCAGCCACAATCCCAATACCTATGAAAAAACCCTATACATAAACACAACACAAAATAAACCCATGTCACACCCTGGCCTGACCAAATAAATAAGAAAAACACAAGATACTAAGACCAGGGCGTGACAAGGCAAGGTGATTGAATCTAAAACAAGTGTAAGTTATTTTGGTGTGTCCCTAGATCAATCCCTTTCTGGAGACCTGGTTGCTACAAAAATGATTTCTATAATGGCGAACAAATTGAAAATGTTATATCCTAACGCTAGATATTTTAACATCAAAGTTAATAAACTGCTTGTCTCAACCTTGATTCAGTGTCATTTTGATTATGCCTGCTCTGCTTGGTATAGCGGGCTATCAAAGAAGCTGAAAAAGAGAATGCAGGTCATGCAAAGTAATGTTATCAGGTATCTGCTTAATGTCCCATCTAGGACCCACACAGGGGTACAGGAGTTCTGGGATGTGGGCTTGTTGCCTTTGGAGTCCAGAGTGGACCAACTTAAACTTAATCAAATGTTTGACATCTTAAATGATTAGGCCCCAGGTTATATGAAAAACTACATTGATATGGTCTATAACCAGCACAGTTACTGTACAATACTAAGAGTAAACTGTACTCAGATGAAAATGTTTTTCTCTACAGGAGATCAAGCAAAGAAAAGGTAGAAATAGCTTTATAAGGTAGACAAAGGTTTTCATTTTGACAAGGTTGTCACATTGTCTGTTACCCAAAATAAATTCAATTAAATTCCATTCAACATATTTTCTTCTTACACCAGACTGGCATTATCTCTGCTGACAAAAATGCAAACGAATACAATGTTAATCTGTTCCTATGTACTAAGGGACAATACATTTGAATGAGTTACTCTAGATTACTTGATAGCAGAGTAAAATATAAATTCTACAGATTTTGATTTGGAAGTGAATTGCTACAATTAAATACAAATAGGCTTAAATAAGAACAGCTTAATGGGCCGAGATCTACGCCTACTCATGTAATTTAAAGAATAATGGGTGACGTTTCAAGTGAACAATGGGTATTTGGGCTCTTTCTCAATTTGTCTTATGAACTCGTTCTATATCTTCACCTTCTTTTCAATGTATTTAAGAAGGTCCATCCCTCCCCTCAGACCTTCTCTACAAATGACTTTTGAGACAAAGCGAGGAGAGAGGATGTGAGGAATGGGGAAAAGATTAATTAAGAAAGAGCCAAGTTTGCGTTTATTGACATAAGGGTTCTTATGTCCCTCTTGCAAGATTCCCCTTAATGAGTTTAAAACCTCAATATGAGGCCATCTTCACAGATTTCCCCCCAGATCTCTATTTACATTTAAAAAGTAATACTAAGTACATACAGTATTACTGGCAAAACGTGTGTGAGTGTGTTGTTTTCTCTTGCCAGCCACATTTAATATGATTAAGTTAATGCTGCAGGCAGTTTTAAAACTACTAGTGGACCGCAATTGGCCTGTGAGCTGTTTGGACATCCCTGGCTGAACTGGTCCAGTCAGGCTTTATATATCTCTGTGGTTGCACATATAGCCACCTGAGAGCCTCAATGACCATGAAGTTGGGCCAGAGACCAAGCATTATTTTATTTTGCAGCTTCTTTGTGGCCCACGTACTGATGTCACCCCCCATTCCAACATTCCCACACCCCCATTCCCACAATCAACTCCAAAAATACTCACACACAAATAGATTTCTCTCCCAACCTGTAAACCCTGATTGGCATTGCTTGTAAGTGGTAAAGAATACATTACCCAGAATGCTGCGCCACTGAGCACTACAACTTCAATATCACTTGAATGTTTGTGTGAACAAGTGTGTCAATAATGCAATGAAGCATCCGTCAACCAATTGAAAACGTAGAACAGCTTTTTTACCGAATTACTAATCTTTTCCTGTGAGACATGCGTTTCATGCATTTTGCTTAAAAGTTGCCCTAGTGAAAGGAAAGTGAGAGCAGCATGGCTTACCTCTTGGAAAAGTAGAAAAGACATTTAGCTAAGTAGCAGCATGCAATACTTGTATAAAAGTAGCGAGTGAATGCAGACCATTGCAGTGAATGCAGACCTTTTTTCATTTATTTCGGCAACCTGGGTTGTTGGGTTGGACACTCTGGGACCATGTGAATTGGTGCACGTGTGACAATCTCTCACCATTGAATGGGTGATTCAAGATAGAACGGGTGACCGTTTGGAGATCAAATGAAAAGTTATTTAGAGCTTTTGAACCAATGAATCATATCGCGGAAATTGGAAGAAGAAAAGTGGGACTAATAACACGGGAGAAGACAGATGTCGGCTAAAGTATCAAACCTAGCCAAAGCAAATAGCATGGATAATAACAATAATAATAATAATGTTAGCTGTAAGAGTTAAAGAGATGAAAAGGTAATTGTGTTTTGAGTAAAATAGGATGTTAAAGGGATACTTCAGGATTTTTGGCAATGAAGCCTTTATCTACATTCCCAGAGTCAGATGTACTCATGGATATCCTTTTTGTCTCTGCCTGAAGTTTAAAGGATGACGCTAACTAGCGTTAGCACAATGATTGGTGGTCTATGGTAACCGCTTGTCATTGTGCTAATGCAAGTTAGCATTGGCTTGCAAAACTACCTCTAGCATCCTTCATACTGGAGGCAGAGACTGGGAAATAGATTAAGGGCTTCATTTCCAAAATCCTGAAGTATCCCTTTAATGTGCTACCTTGCCACCTTTAGTTAGCTAGTAAAGTTAGTAAAGTTAGTGAGTGTACACAACAGGCTGTGTAAGGGCTATTTGACCAAGAAGGAGAGTGACGGCGTGCTGCATCAGATGACCTGGCCTCCACAATCACCAGACCTCAACCCAAATGAGATGGTTTGGTCTACTTTGTAGAATCTAAAATATAACATGTACAACCTCTCCCTCAACGTGAGCAAGACAAAGGAGCTGATTGTGGATTACAGGAAAAGGAGGACTGAACATGCCCTTAGCCATGGTATATTGGCCATATATCACAAACCCCAGAGGTGCCTTATTGCTATTATGAACTGGTTACCAACGTACTTAATATCACTTTACTTAAGGTGTCTGTGCACACTCTAATACAGCAAATGATGTCATATCATTATCATTTCATTCAATGTAATAATGTGACACAGAGTTTGGTAAATTATATAACACCGTGGTATAACATATGGTATGTAAAACAGTTATGAAGCATGTAATAACATGCTCCCGATGAATAATAATAACTCCTGAGTTGCGCAGTGGTCTAAGACACTGTATTTCAGTGCAAGAGGCGTCACTGCCATACCTGGTTCGAATCCAGGCTGCATCACATCTGGCAGTGATTGGGAGTCCCATAGGGCGGCACACAATTGGCCCAGCGTCGTCCGGGTTTGGGTAGGCCGTCATTGTAAAAAATGATTTGTTCTTAAACTGACTTGCCTAGTTAAATAAAGGATAAATAAAAAAATAAAAACATCGGACATAAGTCATCGTACAGACTGTGTAATAGCAGTTGTATTTAAACCGTTGAGAAAGCATATGACTACAGGATGAACAGTCATCTACAGTATAAACACCCATTAGAACTAGTTTTATAACATCTTTTGCTGAAGTTACTCATAAATATGTCAAACTACTTATGAAAGCTTATGGCAAATGTTGTAAAGTGTTATATAACTGTCATAAAGACGTTTAATGCATGAATACAGTGAAGTGTTACAGTACATTATATCATCCCAGGAGTTGCTTCATCCCACCTTTTGCTTACTAAACTCACATCCCACATAAAACCTGATGCTGTTGGCTTGATGAGTGAATCTAATAGGCCATCTGGCAGTTTTTGTTATTGTTGTTTTGGAGCCTCTGCTTCCATATGTGTACATAGATAAGGAAAATTACACTGTAGTTTTTAAAGGGGCAACCAGCAGTTGAAACCATAACAAACCTCCCACCCCTGTTTTGGTATTTAAAAAAAAGCTGTGCTGGAGAAATGTAACCACTCTCAAATTAATAAACAGAGCTATGGACACAGGGACTGACCATCCATGATATCAAAATGATAATTTTAACCATGTTGAAGCTAATGTGTTTACATTTACTTTGTTTCCAAGCATTGGGGTAAAACAAGCTATATTTGGGGGTTTTGATGGGGTAACGACAGTTGAACTAAGCTCATGATGCAAAGTAATATTTTTCAAGAATCAATGGGTATATATCAATTATTCATAAATTGCAAAATGGAGGTAGCAACAGCAGATTGCCCCTTTAACTCAGACAAATACTTTCTTATGTTGTCAATATAATTGTCTCCTCGAATGTTATAGGTGGAAAGATCCTTAAAAGATACTGAGCTCTTAATGGTAGTTCAAGGCTGGGTATGGAATGAATACATTTAGTGGAAATTCCCAAGATAAACAACGTTTCCCAAACGTTTAGCCTGCTTCCTTTATTTCCCTACTTGTGGCTTATTTAGGCCTACTCTCACTCTTATCTAGACTGACCAAATGTAATCTGTCCTTGGACTACCTGCGCTGAAAGCGGATATCCCCTCCATTACTCTTCATTAACTGGCTGTTGTCTTCATTGGAGGCCCTAGCCTCAGCCTCTGATTCAATTAAAGGTGTATATTGGGCTTCTGCTTCAATTGTGGCCCACAAGAGTGGGATTAGATCATAATCTTTCCACTGCAGACAACACTGCCAGTTGCTTTAAAAGCTCCATTTACTCACCTGGATTAGGCCCTGGTCAATCTGGAAATATAAACTGAGGTAATAATCACTGATGGGCTACTGCTAGAGAACAGCTGGTGAGTCCTTCTCAGGGACATGTATGGAGTATCTGGTCAACTGTCCATTTAACGTGGCTGCAAACTTTGTTTTATGTCACAAGACATGCAGTACATTAGTACAAGTTCATTTCTTCCTCCGATTGTATGTTGAAACATGCCACTGATTATTTACAATCATATTTTTTGTTTCATCATGTATTAAATAGTTCATACATAAATTCGACATAATATCATACTGCCAAAATGTAACGGCGTTCTTCGTTTGTTTAAAGAGAGGACCGAAATGCAGCGTGGGTGGTTACTCATGTCTTTAATGAATGAATGGTGACGACACATGAAATAACTAATAAATACAAAAACAACAAACGGAACGTGAAACCTAATTACAGCCTATCTGGTGAAACTACACAGAGACAGGAACAATCACCCACGAAAGACAAAGCGCAACTCAGGCTACCTAAATACGGTTCCCAATCAGAGGCAACGAGAATCACCTGACTGCTGATTGAGAACCGCCTCAGGCAGCCAAGCCTATACAACACCCCTAATCAGCCGCGATCCCAAATACTACAAACCCCAATACGAAATACAATAACATAAACCCCTGTCACACCCTGGCCTGACCAAATATATAACGAAAACACAAAATACAATGACCAAGGCGTGACAGAACCCCCCCCCCCCCAAGGTGCGGACTCCCGGACGCACCTCAAAACCATAGGGAGGGTCCGGGTGGGCGTCTGTCCATGGTGGCGGCTCCGGCTCGGGACGTGGACCCCACTCCATAAATGTCATAGTTCCTCCCCTTCGCGTCCTGGGATAATCCACCCTCGCCGCCGACCATGGCCTAATAGTCACCCCAGAACCCACAGAACTGAGGAGCAGCTCGTGACTGAGGGGCATCTCGGGACTGAGGGACAGCTCGGGACTGAGGGGCAGCTCGGGACTGAGGGGCAGCTCGGGACTGAGGGGCAGCTCGGGACTGAGGGGCAACTCGGGACTGAGGGCAACTGGGGACTGAGGCAGCTCAGGACTGAGGGGCAGCTCGGGACTGAGGGGCAGCCCGGAACTGAGGGGCAGCCCGGAACTGAGGGGCAGCCCGGAACAGAGGGGAAGCCCAGTACTGAGAGGAAGCCCAGTACTGAGAGGAAGCCCAGTACTGAGATGAAGCTCAGGTAGGTAGTAGGCTCCGGTAGATCCTGGCTGGCTGGCGGATCTGGAAGATTCAGGTTGACTAGCAGATCTGGAAGATTCTGGTTGACTAGCAGATCTGGAAGATTCTGGTTGACAGACTGATCTGGAAGAATCTGGTTGACTGGCAGATCTAGAAGATCATGGCTGACTGGCGGATCTAGCTGCTCTATGCAGACTGACAGCTCTGACTGCTCCATGCAGGCTGACAGCTCCTTGCAGACTGGCAGCTCTGGCTGCTTCATGCAGACTGACAGCTCTGACTGCTCCATGCAGGCTGACAGCACCCTGCAGACTGGCAGCTCCTTGCAGACTGGCAGCTCCTTGCAGACTGGCAGCTCCTTGCAGACTGGCAGCTCCTTGCAGACTGACAGCTCTGGCTGCTTCATGCAGACTGACAGCTCTGACTGCTCCATGCAGGCTGACAGCACCGTGCAGACTGGCAGCTCCTTGCAGACTGGAAGCTCTTTGCAGACTGACATCTCTGGCTGCTTCATGCAGACTGACAGCTCTGACTGCTCCTTGCAGGCTGACAGCTCCTTGCAGACTGGCAGCTCCTTGCAGACTGACAGCTCCTTGCAGACTGACAGCTCCCTGCCGACTGGCAGCTCCTTGCAGACTGACAGCTCCTTGCAGACTGACAGCTCTGACTGCTCCATGCAGGCTGACAGCTCCTTGCAGACTGGCAGCTCCTTGCAGACTTGCAGCTCCTTGCAGACTGGCAGCTCCTTGCAGACTGACAGCTCCTTGCAGACTGACAGCTCCTTGCAGACTGACATCTCTGGCTGCTTCATGCAGACTGACAGCTCTGACTGCTCCATGCAGACTGGCAGCTCCTTGAAGACTGACAGCACCCTGCAGACTGGCAGCTCAGGCTGCTTCAAACAGGCAGGAGGCTCCGACAGCGCAGGAGAGGAGGAAAACGCTGGCTGCGCTGAACAGGCGGGAGACTCCGACAGCGCAGGAGAGGAGGAAAACGCTGGCTGCGCTGAACAGGCGGGAGACTCCGACAGCGCAGGAGGGAAGGAAGGCTCTGGCTGTGCTGAACAGGCGGGAGACTCCGACAGAGCAGGAGAGGCGCACTGTAGGCCTGATGCGTGGTGCGGGGCACTGGTGATACTGGAGCGAGGACACGCACAGGAAGCCTGGTGCGGGGAGTGCTACCGGAGGACTGGGTGTGTGGAGGTGCTCTGGATAGACCGGACCGTGCAGGCGCACTGGAGCTCTTGAGCACCGAGCCTGCCCAAGCTACCCTGGCTTGATGCCCACTCTAGCCCGGCCAATACGAAGGGCTGGTATGAACCGTACCGGGCTATGCACCCGCACTGGAGACACCGTGCGCTCACTAGCATAACACGGTGCCTGCCCGGTCTCTTTAGCCCACCGGAAAGCACAGGGAGTTTGCGCAGGTCTCCTACCTGGCAA